>NW_026571447.1:22251314-22451314 GCF_026225935.1 Boleophthalmus pectinirostris | reverse complement strand
TATATTTAAAGAGTAAATGTTAAAGTTATGAAATCTATGGTTTAAGAATGAATTTCTGTAGTCCACAACAGAAAATTGAGATTTACTTAGGTCTACACAATTAAGCAAAACAAATGTACTTGTTGAGCATAATTTAAAAAGAAAAGTTCAGATTAAATCCTTTAAAACACATGGACAAAACAGAAATGTTTTCAATGCAGATTTGAACAGTTTAAGTGTAGAGATTTATCCCTACATTGATCTTGGAAGGCTGTTCTATAGAATACAAAACATACAGTTAGTCTGCATAAAAGCTAAGGCATATTTCCCTGCTCACTATCTCTCCTGGAAAAGTATCCTTGCAGTTGGTTATTTGTTAGCAATTCCAGAATTTAGTGAAAAGAAATAATTTGGTTTATTTAAATTTTTAAATGCAAGAAATAATATGAAAAGAAACTTATACCTTTCATGATTCTGCCGGAGGATATCCTTTGAGACTTTTGGTTGCTGTTGTCTGTTGTTGGAAAGTCCTTGTGTTTGGTGATTGTAACTGTAAATATAAGTGTTATAGTAATGGATGAAAAACTGAATGTGTTATACCACAGCTCATTTTAGAAGATACACATGTTCAGTGTCCTAAATAAACACTGGGTTTCAAACATACAGGTAATGCAATTCGCATTTCAGTCCAGATTTAATAAGAACCATCATTGAGTGCTGCAGATCCTGACCTGCAAGGAGTCTTTCCTGCTAACTCTTCATTTATTAATTTTGTATCATGAATGTATAAACATGGGCCTAATGGTGATAAAATACTAGATGCATTTGCTAAATTACAAATGATTTTTGTGTTATTTGGTTATGTGGTTCAACAGTTTGCTGACCCTGTTCCCAACCACATCTGCTGACAACTCAGTGACAAGTCAACTGCAAATGGTTTAAAAATAATAATAAATGACAGTAAAGGCTACCAATAAAAATAGTAAACTTTTCATATTTCAGTGACCCTTAGTTACAAAGAATATTCATTGAGACCTGAAATATATAGGGGAATAATGACTGATTGGATAGTCACAGTTGGATGGCACTCACATGATATCACAATATTCTGAACTTCCTGAAGTTTATGGGGTTTTTTTTTTGGTTTTTTCCCAACATTTAAAAAAATTCAATTGGGTTATTTCTCGTGGAAACAGTGATAGGCTCCTGTCCTCTATCTTAAATTAAGTTATGTAATCATAAAATCCTACAATGCAAACACAACCAAATTCTATTTAAAGTAGATTTGTTTGACATTTTGCAACTACTTGAATCTAAATCTATATATTATTTGTCTACAACTGGCCTATATAGACAAGTGGTGGCACACTGGCTTTTTCTGTGGTTAGGCCACTCTACAGGCTATGTAGAAATAGTGTGCAATATACTGCTCTCTGCTGGCCCTAGACAGGAAATATAAATGGATAGCTTCAAAAGAACACCAATAGTCAGTGTGTCTGTAGTTTGAATAATGAAATGTTTATTCATTTGGAGCTCAACAGTGATTGCTCACCTCCCGGTTCTGGAAGGAAATTTCTCATTCATTTTTCCCATTAACTTTGCAAAAAATACATCAAAAATTTATCCAAACCCAGAAACTACATATTGGCTTTATTTTAATACAATACACTACTAAAATGAAAAAGTAAGATACTTTATGCCATGGAAAAATATGTACATTTAAATGTAAAAGCAAAGCAAAGTGAGTTCTCACAAAACATGCAATACCACATAACTGAGGACAGGAAGTACCCACCATGCAACACACACATAAAAAAATATTTCTTTGCGTCTCACATGACAGTGGTAGTGACTGAAGCCCGGGACCCTACTGAACTCATTCTGAATGAACTGTCAGACCTGTCTCTGCTGAAGTGGGCCCATGGCAGCAGCCTCCTCAACATTATCAGGGAGCGCTTCATGAACTTCTGCCCTGCAAAGGCGTAGATGATGGGGTTCAGACAGCAGTGGCTGAAGGCCAGAGCCCCTGTCACTAAAATGGATAATCTAAGGTTTGTGTCCAGTTCACAACTGTCTGTAAGTGCACCCTTAAGTCGCAAGAAATTCAGAAGTAAAGTGATGTTGTATGGAGTCCAGAAAAGAAAGAATACCACCATGACGCAGATGATGATCTTTACACTGCGGTGTTTCTGTGTACTCCTTATTTTCATCAGAGTAGGGATGATCCTGGAGTAACACACCACCATCACAGTGAAAGGAAGTGCAAGTCCCAGGATATTTGTTGCAAAGATGTCATATTTAATCCAAGTTAAGTCTTCTGGGCTGTGTTCACAAGCATCTTGTGGTGTGACTTGTGTGAAGATAAAGGCTGGCAGTGATACACAGACGCTCAGAGCCCACACACATGTGGACAGAACCATCCCAGTTTTCATGGAGCGGCATTTGGAGGCCTTCTGAGCATGTTGAATGAGTACATATCGATCCAGAGTCATGACCACCACAAAGAAGGAGCTGCTGTAGAAACCAACATTCTGCAGTCCTCCGCTGATGTGACACATGAAGTCTCCAAACACCCAGTGGGACACTGCACTGTAGTGAGCGTACAGAGGCAGAATGAGCAGGAACAGCAGGTCGGACACAGCCAGGTTCAACAGGCACAGGTCTGTCAGGTTGGACTTGTGAGAGTCCTTCAGCAGGACACACACCACCAGGCCATTACCTGAGAGACACCGCAGTATAGTCAGGGAATATACTCCTAACAGAATAATAAAACTATGGATATATAAGGTTCCATATGTCACAGGAGGACTCACCTATAAACCCCAGGATGAACACCAAACTGTAGAAGAGTGGTAGAAATACACTGGTGAAGTTATTGGCAGCCTCAGAATCACAGGGACGTATGCTGCTGATCTCAGAATAGTCATAGTTATAACTTGGCATAGTTGTAGTTTCACCTGAATTTAGAACAAAAAGTATTAAAGATCCTGAGTGTTTCACAAAGTATTTAGTGCACTAAAGATCAAATAATAAAAAGACCCAAGTCACAAAGAAAGAATTAATCCTTTGGTTTTTAAATGACTAATTCTGAACATGATTTGGAAACCGTCATATGTGCTCATCTCTGTTATCTCAGTGTTGTCAATAGTATAACGCAGCAAATTATGCCCCCCACAGTGTTATTGCTAAGGTGCGTGTAACACTGCATTTAGGGCCCATATATTTTCTGATCTATGGGTTATAACGTTGTTTCCTCATCACAGACATATCTAGAGTTTTGTTTAATTTACACATGTTCAAGACACAAACCCTGCATATTTAGGCAGAGTTCCTCGCTCAAACTGAAAACACTCTGTTCCACCTTCATGGTCATGCGGTAATACAGGAAGTGCTCCACTGTGTTTTTAAAGTCCATATGGAATTGGAATTGGAATACTGAACTAAAGGTAAATGGTAGCAGTAAATTGAAAACTACCACTAGATGACATCACAAGATGGACCAGAGCATTTTGAGCTTTGGAGATGTAGACAGAGTATTCATAAAGGGTTACTCAAACATGTGTGAATAAAACAAAATACAATTCCATATTATTATTTTTTTTTTTTTTCTTTTGTGAGTTATTAACATCAGAACATGGCATAAAGCTCATAAGAGTCAATTTTGTGTAATATAGGACGTTTAACAAAAACAACAAAATTAGATAATATAGAGAGACTTAATTCAATATGGTATCATATAAATTGAGTAAGTTCATATACTGGGTTATCAAAAATAAAACCTGGGAATAAGAAATCCAAAACTGATCAACGCTGCTTTTGGAGTTAGTGGTTGCCCCAGGGAAGAAAATGCAGGCTACTTCAGATTTGTACTCTTGGTATATTTAAAGAGTAAATGTTAAAGTTCTGAAATCTACGGTTTAAGAATGAATTTATGTAGTCCACAACAGAAAATGGAGATTTACTTAGGTCTATACAATTAAGCAAAACAAATTTACTTTTTGAGCATAATTTAAAAAGAAACGTTCAGATAAAATCCTTTAAAACAGATGGACAACTAAACAGAAATGTTTTCAATGCAGATTGCAATGCAAATGTAATGCAAATAGAGATTTATCCCTACATTGATCTTGGAAGGCTGTTCTATAGAATACAAAATGTATAGTTAGTTTGCATAAAAGCTAAGGCATATTTCTCTGCTCACTATCTCTCCTGGAAAAGTATCCTTGCCGTTCATTATTTGTTATCAATTCCAGAATTTAGTGAAAATAAATAATTTAGTTGATTTAAATTCTAAATGCCAAAAAACAATATAAAAAACAACTTTTGAACTATCCATTATACCTGTCATGATTCAGCCGCTGGTTATCCTTTGAGACTTTTGGGTGCTGTTGTCTGTTGTTGGAAAGTCGTTGTGTTTAGTGATTGTAACTGTAAATATAAGTGTTATAGTAACAGGCGAAATTTGCAGATGTGACAGTGTTATTTCCAGGCTGCATGTGTTATATACCACAGCTCATTTTAGAAGATACACATGTTCAGTGTCCTAAATAAACACTGGGTTTCACACATACAGCTATTGCAATTCACATTTCAGTCCAAATTTAATAAGAACCATCACTGAGTGCTGCAGACCCTGACCTGCAAGGAGTCTTTCCTGCTAACTCTTCATTTATTAATTTTGTATCATGAATGTATAAACATGGGCCTAATGGTGATAAAATACTAGATGCATTTGCTAAATTACAAATGATTTTTGTGTTATTTGGTTATGTGGTTCAACAGTTTGCTGACCCTGTTCCCAACCACATCTGCTGACAACTCAGTGACAAGTCAACTGCAAATGGTTTAAAAATAATAATAAATGACAGTAAAGGCTACCAATAAAAATAGTAAACTTTTCATATTTCAGTGACCCTTAGTTACAAAGAATATTCATTGAGACCTGAAATATATAGGGGAATAATGACTGATTGGATAGTCACAGTTGGATGGCACTCACATGATATCACAATATTCTGAACTTCCTGAAGTTTATGGGGTTTTTTTTTTGGTTTTTTCCCAACATTTAAAAAAATTCAATTGGGTTATTTCTCGTGGAAACAGTGATAGGCTCCTGTCCTCTATCTTAAATTAAGTTATGTAATCATAAAATCCTACAATGCAAACACAACCAAATTCTATTAAAAGTAGATTTGTTTGACATTTTGCAACTACTTGAATCTAAATCTATATATTATTTGTCTACAACTGGCCTATATAGACAAGTGGTGGCACACTGGCTTTTTCTGTGGTTAGGCCACTCTACAGGCTATGTAGAAATAGTGTGCAATATACTGCTCTCTGCTGGCCCTAGACAGGAAATATAAATGGATAGCTTCAAAAGAACACCAATAGTCAGTGTGTCTGTAGTTTGAATAATGAAATGTTTATTCATTTGGAGCTCAACAGTGATTGCTCACCTCCCGGTTCTGGAAGGAAATTTCTCATTCATTTTTCCCATTAACTTTGCAAAAAATACATCAAAAATTTATCCAAACCCAGAAACTACATATTGGCTTTATTTTAATACAATACACTACTAAAATGAAAAAGTAAGATACTTTATGCCATGGAAAAATATGTACATTTAAATGTAAAAGCAAAGCAAAGTGAGTTCTCACAAAACATGCAATACCACATAACTGAGGACAGGAAGTACCCACCATGCAACACACACATAAAAAAATATTTCTTTGCGTCTCACATGACAGTGGTAGTGACTGAAGCCCGGGACCCTACTGAACTCATTCTGAATGAACTGTCAGACCTGTCTCTGCTGAAGTGGGCCCATGGCAGCAGCCTCCTCAACATTTTCAGGGAGCGCTTCATGAACTTCTGCCCTGCAAAGGCGTTGATGATGGGGTTCAGACAGCAGTGGCTGAAGGCCAGAGTCCCTGTCACTAAAATGGATAATCTAAGGTTTGTGTCCAGTTCACAACTGTCTGTAAGTGCACCCTTAAGTCGCAAGAAATTCAGAAGTAAAGTGATGTTGTATGGAGTCCAGAAAAGAAAGAATACCACCATGACGCAGATGATGATCTTCACACTGCGGTGTTTCTGTGTACTCCTTATTTTCATCAGAGTAGGGATGATCCTGGAGTAACACACCACCATCACAGTGAAAGGAAGTGCAAGTCCCAGGATATTTGTTGCAAAGATGTCATATTTAATCCAAGTTAAGTCTTCTGGGCTGTGTTCACAAGCATCTTGTGGTGTGACTTGTGTGAAGATAAAGGCTGGCAGTGATACACAGACGCTCAGAGCCCACACACATGTGGACAGAACCATCCCAGTTTTCATGGAGCGGCATTTGGAGGCCTTCTGAGCATGTTGAATGAGTACATATCGATCCAGTGAGTCATGACCACCACAAAGAAGGAGCACCAACATTCTGCAGTGCTGATGTGACACAGCACAGGTTCAACAGGCACAGGTCTGTCAGGTTGGACACACACCACCAGACCATTACCTGAGAGACACCGCAGTATAGTCAGGGAATATACTCCTAACAGAATAATAAAACTATGGATATATAAGGTTCCATATGTCACAGGAGGACTCACCTATAAACCCCAGTGTTACGGCCCCAGGCCTTAGTTGTAATATTTCTGCAGAGTTCTCTTGATTCCTGCTGCAGGAGTCCTGGTCTGTGATTGGTGGGGCAAGTCGACGCCCACCTCACCTGCAGCCACCTCCCCCTATTTAAGGAGATTGCCAGCACCTGTTTGGGGCTGCTGGCCTTGGTGGCCAGTATGCCATTTTGGTTTCGTGTATGTGTGTTAGTCTCATTCTGTTTTGTGCCTTTTTTTGATTTGGTCACTCGATTCTGTTTGTGGGCTTATGTGGTTTAATTTGGGGAACTTGTGTTTTAGTTTAGTGTGTGTCCCTAAGTTTACCACTCGTTTTTGTGTAAGCCTGCGTGACCCCTTTTCTGGCACAAAACTCTGTTTATTCTGTTGTTCTGTTTCTTAGTTTAGGTTGTTTTCTGTATATTTTTTAGTGTTTTGTTAATTTACCTTTACATTCCTGTTAATTAAACATTACTTAATTTATTCCATTTTACATCTTGGTTTTATTTTTGTTACTTCCCTCACCCCAAACGAGCTGGGTCGTAACACCCAGGATGAACACCAAACTGTAGAAGAGTGGTAGAAATACACTGGTGAAGTTATTGGCAGCCTCAGAATCACAGGGACGTATGCTGCTGATCTCAGAATAGTCATAGTTATAACTTGGAATAGTTGTAGTTTCATCTGAATTTAGAACAAAAAGTATTAAAGATCCTGAGTGTTTCACAAAGTATTTAGTGCACTAAAGATCAAATAACAAAAAGACCCAAGTCGCAAAGAAAAAAATAATCCTTTGGTTTTTAAATGACTAATTCTGAACATGATTTGGAAACCGTCATATGTGCTCATCTCTGTTATCTCAGTGTTGTCAATAGTATAACACAGCAAATTATGCCCCCCACAGTGTTATTGCTAAGGTGCGTGTAACACTGCATTTAGGGCCCATATATTTTCTGATCTATGGGTGATAACGTTGTTTCCTCATCACAGACATATCTAGAGTTTTGTTTAATTTACACATGTTCAAGACACAAACCCTGCATATTTAGGCAGAGTTCCTCGCTCAAACTGAAAACACTCTGTTCCACCTTCATGGTCATGCGGTAATACAGGAAGTGCTCCACTGTGTTTTTAAAGTCCATATGGAATTGGAATTGGAATACTGAACTAAAGGTAAATGGTAGCAGTAAATTGAAAACTACCACTAGATGACATCACAAGATGGACCAGAGCATTTTGAGCTTTGGAGATGTAGACAGAGTATTCATAAAGGGTTACTCAAACATGTGTGAATAAAACAAAATACAATTCCATATTATTATTTTTTGTCTTTTTTTTCTTTTGTGAGTTATTAACATCAGAACATGGCATAAAGCTCATAAGAGTCAATTTTGTGTAATATAGGATGTTTAACAAAAACAACAAAATTAGATAATATAGAGAGACTTAATTCAATATGGTATCATATAAATTGAGTAAGTTCATATACTGGGTTATCAAAAATAAAACCTGGGAATAAGAAATAAAATAAAACACAATTCCAGATTTTTTTTTACCTGAAAGACACCGGAGTATATATTCAGAGGAAATGGATTATAAACAATATCATATCCGATACATCTCATGACACTCAACCACAAATCCAAGGATGAAGATCAAATTGTAGAGAAATGGTAAAAACTATTTTCCAAAGTTACTCAATGACTCAACTCAACAAGGAGTCATACTCGGTTGTGTTCCCTGAAAATAATAGGTGGTGTTCCCTGAATAAAATACAACAGTAAAAGTCTTAGCAATTTACAAGAACTTATGAGAAACACAATCATTAACCAGAATAACCATGTAAGAGTGATTGCCAAAATAGTCACCTGCCATAGCTGACTGAGCGTGATCTCGTGTTATTGACCACCAAGTAGCTCCCGGTTCTGAAAGAAAAAAGTAAATCAAATCTTTCAATGAGAAGTGCTGTCAGTCTCTATAATGAGTGACACAGCACAGAGACACAATGCTGATGTTATTTCCTGTAAGGCCTTAATTGAGATTCTATCAGAGCCTTATCGGAAACCCACATCTCATTTGCAAAACGAAACCAAACTGCATGAGAACCCACCAATGTTCATTGGAAAATGTTGGGGAAATCACAGCTAGACTGACTAATGGGAAAAGGCTAAAGAATCACAATATAGCCTAAATGATGATGTATAGGCTTAAAGGTATAAACCTTATTAATCCTCAATAACAGTATTATGCATATTAATGTACACAACCACATTGAAACCTTTCTGTTTATTATACAAATTGATTCTTGATTGCTTGGCAATCTGGAAGGATATCTCTCTGTATTAATTTTACAGATCCATATCAGCCACTGGTACAGTGATGAATCTGGATTTTTCCAGGTATCATTGTGACATTAAAAAAAAAAAATAATAATAACCTTTTTAACTTGAACATTTTTACCAATCCATCTTAAATTACTTTTTAAGTGTCTTTCAAAACAAAGCATTTGGCTTGTCCAATGTGATTGTGATGGGATTAATAATTATATATTGTAATACTTAATCAAGGGCATCTTATGCTGCAATTGGTTAGAAGTGTGGCCTAATCTACACTTATACACATGCTGTTTCATTGATCTGTTCTCATTAAGCCTACCTACACAACAGAAGTCCAACATTGGCTGCCCACACAAATTGAATAACAGAAATGTTCACGTTCACCTGGCGTTAAAAAAGTTCATTGGGATGTTTAGCTGAGGTCGGCTGAGATCAAGCTGTTTAGCCTGTGGACATTATTATACTTCCATGGTTTTGCCTTATCAACATCAAACAAACAATCAAATGTCCATAAGTGATTCACTAAATACAAAAATGCTGTCGCTGTGTCTTTTAGCAAAACACCTAACCCCTCTTGTCTGCATACAGTATTGTATAAATGTGTGTGTTTCTCTCTCTGTATGTGTGTGTCTGTGTGCGTGAATAGGTTAGTACTCGGTCCCTTGATGCACTTTGAATGCTTTAAAGGTAGAAAAGAGCTATATAAAAGCCACCATTTATACAGATAAATACGGACAAAACGACGCTCCGCCTGTTGTATCTCATCGCGAATGGGGGCTATCTTAAAATGTAGATGTCCAAAAACAAAATGTGAAGTAAAACAATACGTGCTGTTCACTGGCCTTCTATTTGTCTTATATTTTGAAAATCCACACCGGAACTCCAAGCCTACATTTGCGCTACACGCTCGGCTCAAAGCGGTTTATGGCCAAGGGAGGAACGCAAAGATTATATCAAGTGGATTTGTCAGATGACTAGACCAAACATGAACATGTGTCCTTTAGACTAGTTTGAATAAGGTAAATGCAAACCATCTCCATCTCACGTGTTATAGCGAACTTTTGCGGAAACTTTTGCTGTTTTTTGCGTCAGGTAAAGTCGAGTGTCATCTTTGCGCCTGCGTCTGTCACTTGTTGCTTATCCTATTAATGACTATACTATTTCGTACCGTTAGTCAGCGTAGCTAGAATAAACGCCATAGCCCACAAACAAGAATATTTTAAGGTGTGTTTTCTTTGGTATTTTACTTTTTTTTTGTTGGCTCGTCGATCGCAGGTGGCATGGAGAAGACGCGGATTTGAGGGCTGCAGCGGATTAAGGGGAGCTGATTTTGTTTAACACCACTTTTATTTACCCCGATGATGGACGCCAAACCTCCTTTAGGGTAAGTCTACTTTTGGCAAGTGTTTTAATTCGTTTACACACCTTTTTATGTTTTCCTAGGAGCTACTAATAGAGTTAGTAAAGTAGAGTAGAGTAAGCTCCTTGTTGAGTGAGGGGCAAAGGTACGCAGCAGAGATTGAGCTATCGTGTTTTCTTTACCGTTTAATACCATAGTTTTAAGGATTTTTATTTCCAATCTAGGTTGTACTAGGATTTCCCAAAACAGTAAAACGGATCCCCAGTATTGTCCCTTGCCAACAGAGAGATTGTTCCAGTAGCTAGAGGTGAAAAAAACAGCAACAAAAAAACAAAAAACAAACAAAACGTGTCCTTGTTTAACTAAATGACGACCATAAAATAATGTCATAGTACTTCCTAGATAAAAATAATGCAACAAGAACAATGCCGACCTCTATAGTTCTTATTAATGTAATTATATTATTTAAAAACAAAATATTATCCCATCCATCTTTTAAAAGATAATAGCTGCTACTTTGCATTGTTCACAGAGAAATGGCATATAAGCAATGTTACAGTTTTGTAATAGTTTATTAATAAGCCTCCGCTGTTGTTTACATAGTTATATAACTCTGCATGACTGGCTATGTATAAGACTACAATAGGGACTGATGTGTGTCACATTTTGACCAAGCATTCAATTAATCAGCATAAAGAGCACCTTTACAACAATGACAAAACCAGGTAGTATCTTGAATAAATGGTGTGCAATGAGACTGGACTTCTGTCTTGATGGAGTGAATTAGAGCTTTCCCAAGTAAAGGTCATATAAATCAGATAGCCTTAAATACAGTGATTTCAGACACTCAAGAGCCTTTTGGCCAAATTACAAAGTGGACCAGTCAAAGTGCCTGTTGGCAGTGCAGCCAGAAGTGCTCTTTCCGGTCAGTGGGTGACATTTCTGTCTGTAGAAGAACCTCCTTACTCTTTGTTATTGGACATCACTAAAATATGTAAACATTCAATAACAATATTGAAGATTGTGATATTGATATAATAACATTAAGGCTGTATTAATCAAATACTCACCCGTTATAATTGCAGAGGAATACTAGTACAGTAACATCCACATTGTAACAATTGTCCAACAATTGTAGATAAATCCAAAGTTAAAGATACAAGTAAGGGCTGTTACAAGACTGATTTTATTGGTGTAATATGTGTCAGACTTTAAAAAGGTGTTGTATTGTATAGATTTTCTTATTTGAACAGATTTGATGAAGTTATACCTTGATCATTAGATTATGAAATAACCAGAATTAGCATAGAATTTTACACATATTTATTCTTAGACAGATGGTATATTGTTAGTCCAGCAGTTAAAATGTGTCATTGTGTTTCCTAACTGTCTGTTGCTGGCTACACAAATGGCTTTGGTTTTATTATTCACTACTATATCCTTGTACCGATTTTTAAGTTGTATTTCACTGCAGAGTTATAGACTAATTAAATAAATGAGGGTGGTGTCATATGAGCTCTGAGCCAATTTGACTCTTTAAAGGGGAAACTTTTTCTCTTCATCAAAGATTTTTACAGCTGCAGTCAGATAGCAGCTGTTCCCAAGTGACGATCAGCAATCCACAGAAATACACTTGTTATCTCCTCACGTGATTTCCTTACTTCATACAATTTGTTCATTTTGACGTAATCTTAAAAGAACAGTTTTTAGAACAAATTTCAAATCACTGCTGCTGGTATATCTAGCCACACCCAATGATAATTACAAGCTGCTAAATGTTCTGTTGGTGCCCGCCTTCTTCTGTTCTCTGAGAATTGTATACAGGAGGTAGAGTAGACCACCATTATTTAAACATCCGACGCGTTTCCCTTTTTTTCAAAACAAAACACCGCAGGACAGACAGTAAAATGTTATTTTATTGTTTGCACTTTCTCTAAGGATCACTGGATATTATATATACGCCCTACACACAATCTGCTATATTTAAGTTTCAATGGGTTTTGCTTTCAGTGTGGGCCTGCTGACTAAGGGAGAGTTCTCTTTTTTCCTTTCTGCTTGAGGTTGAGAGAAAAATGTTTTATCGTATGTGGCACTCACATCTGGATATTTAGGGTGAAGTTGTTATGATGACAGATCTAAATTTAACTGAAATATGAGAGAGCTGGTAGAGAGAGAGAATTTGAGGCCATGTGTTGTTGGCAGCAGTACTGTATATATCTAGTCAGCTCTACATTCACAGACCATCCCGTTTTAGAGAGGGGTGTGGAATAGATGCATTGCTTCCATAGACAAGTTAAAGCTACAGGAGAAGGAGCAGCAACACACTAAATACAAAATAAATTGCTTTAACCTTTGGTCAAGCTCCTGAGTTTAATAGGAATCATGTAATAGCAGAGGCATGTCACAAGATTGACTGATAAGATAGTATCTGTTGCTGTAATGTTTTGAATGATTAACAGTAGAGTCAGTGAAGTTACTGTGTGGTGTCCAGCTGTGAGTGTGATGTGACACACCAAGTCTAACATCAAAAGTGTGCACAAAAATTCTGATTTTATTTTTTTGGCCATATTGCCCAGCCCTACATTCTCCTTTTGCCATGATTTCTTCTTTTAAATCATGAGGAACCAGTTTTTATTAACTTAACTGCTATTTTTCTGTCACAGTCACAAGTGAACAGCATTATTTATAGAGAAAAGATTAGACATGGAGCCTTCGTTTGTTGTTCCTGTATTGTGGATGCTCTAAAAACACTCAGCATTTGTAAGCAACGTTAATTAATCCCGATGTGTAACATTTCATTTAGCAGCTGAGGACCAGTGCCCTTCATTTCCCTGGGTACATTATGTTGCGTTTACATTCACCACCCTTTGTAAAAAGATGCTGCAAAGGATTAGCAGTGAAAAAAACTAAATATTTTCATAATTATCTTGTACCTAACAAATCATTATTGAGTTTTAAATAAATGGTGGTGCATTTCTAACAATTCATCTTTTTAACCTTAACCTTAATATAATATATATATATATATATATATATATATATATATATATATATATATATATATATATATATATATATATTATATATATATATATTTATTTATTTATTTATTTTTTTTTTTTTTTTTGTGTTCACTTATCAGTTTTACTTGCCAGGGATCCACAATACACACACCTTATGAAAATGTGAATCTAGCTGACTCTCCCCAATCAGGGGCAACTATGGTCTGTCCTTATCAAAGAGCCTGGCTCAAGGCACCACCAAGGGAGTGGGTACTAGACTGATATCCCTTGGGATTATAAGTACAGAGATCATTCAGACAACAGTTTTACATTGCAACAAGAAAAACTGACCATGGAGGTGGACTTTTGGAAACTGTTTAAGAGATTCCTTTCCTTACTTGACTTGCTTTCTGCCCAGAGTTTGTGGCGCACCCTCTCTGTTGGCATCAGTGTCCACAGCTGTTACTAAAACCAAAGCTGTGTGGCGCTCCAGACTGGAGAGGTGTAAATATAGGTTTCCAAGGGGACACCATGACAGCCATGGACATGCTTACAATAACGCATGTGTCACTGGGAGTGGCTTGCGGTCCCGGATCTCTCTGTCACTCAATAGGTTCAATGAACAACAGGCTCGAAGTCAAGTGCAAACCACTGTGCCAGTGAAGTGTGCTTTAGGCCCAGAGTATGGCCAAGCTTTGAAGTGCTATTCAACTACAGAACATTGTTTCTTGATGGGGCATTGTTTTTTGTAGTAACTAACAAATGATGTATATATCATTATATAGGGCATGTGTCCGTCTCAAAGTAAATAATCAATATGCAAAGTTGAAATAATTTTACTAGATAACTGTATTTATAATACATAAAATAACTATTAACCTCAGCACAGCAGACTGCCTCGTGTTAGAAGTAGATGTACACTGGATGATTTCTGTGGGATGTTGACTTATATTACCAGACACAGAGTATGACACAGACTTTTTCTGTTGTCTGTCATCAAAGGCTATAAGCTGGTCTTATGATGATTAACACACACCACGAGTCTGTCCCCTGACACTATGATTCAACAAGCTATAAAATTAGCTCTCTTTTACCCTGTCCTGAAACACTCTATAAGTTTTAATATTAGGCTCAGAGAAAGAATCCTGCCCTTGTTAGTATTGTGAAGTGGAGTGAAAGAATTGGGTGTCTCTGAGAGCACCATTAGTAACCTCCGTGTGTATGTGTAACCCAGTCTGGCTGGCTGTCCTGCTTTACTGCCCCCCTGTGACCGACCAAGGCGCTGTGTTTCGGCTTCCTACATTCAGAATCTGTGGGAGCCTGAATTTTCGTAAAGGCTTCTTTGTGCCAGCAAGGATAGAAGAGTGAGGGACACTGAAAAGCAGGGGAGAGGAAGAGGAGTATACTAGCTGACTGTGCTCAAACTAACCTTCACACAGTCTAGCCTTGTGTGCCCCTGACATACAGAGATCTCTGCAGTTCGTAATGTCATGCACCTGTTGTTTTTAAGTAGACTTATTTAAAATTGTCAAACCACACTTTTAAAGCAATGCTAGAGGTGCTATTGCATGCCCTGCCTTGTTCTTTATATAACCTACCGATGACAATCTTTTCAACTGAGAAACAGCCCGGTATGCTGAGGCAAAACAGCACCGGCTGCTTACTTATCTCAATCCTCTACTTATCAGCTACCATTCTAATTAGTAAAGTATTTTTTGCTTGTGCTTGAAGATGTGCTTCTTGCCTGTGAAAAGAATTGCATAATATGTCCATGACACTATAGTTTGTTAATATTTAACTTGAGTCAGGGTTAGAGTTCAGTTATTGAGCTACATTCTTATGTTTTTTTCCTTACAGTTGTTGTTCACTGGGCTGTGGTTACCTGTATGTACACCTATGGATTGTAAACTTACAGGCTCTCTTACCCTATCATTGCAAATGACTTTGTCTGTAAACAGAGTGACATTGAGTGCTTCAGGAACACTTCACATAAGGGCCGTAAGTGAGAATGTTTTACTTTTGTTATCGGAGGTTCATGTTTGTTTTTGAGTCTGAGAGAAAGGGCACAGGGAAAGTTTGGAAAATCATTTATCATGTTAGCAGGGTAAATAGTAAAAAAATATAAAATGTATATATAAACATAAAATGCTATACTTCTTTTTATAAAGAAGAAAATAAGCATCCAGAAACAAATTTTGTTTTACAAACATTAGACATATTTGCTCTTTGCTACTATAGCTATATTTTTTAATTTAATGTTACCAAAAAGAGAGATAATAGGTAAACAATCTATGAGCTTGATGCTTAGAGTTTAATTATTTGATATATCCACTCAGAGTTCTTGCTTTAAGAAGAGATTCTCACTTAAAGTGCATTTAACAGGTTTTTCTAATAATTGGTTTGGTTGAATCGTTCCTGTGGTCAATGTTTATCATACTTATACATCAGTCAAGTGGCAGATTGTGGAAAAAAGTTGAGAAAAAAAGTCTGAAAATACAGGAAGTTGCAGTGAGTTACTTTTGTCATCTGTACAGTACAATCCCACAGTTGTCCAGGTATGATCCAAAGCAAGAAGCTTCTGTTGTTCTTCATTTCTGAACTGAAGAGCCACTTGGATGAGCGGCAGAACATAAAAAGATCTCTAAAATCTTTTGTCCAGTTGACATTAGCATGTAAAACTCCATCCAAAATGCCAGAGCAATTTATGAGCAGGGAATACATTTTTCTGACGGACTAAACATTGATTAAAAAAAAAAAAAATGGCATTGTGATTTATTCTTATCACAATATCAAATATTTGTGGTACCATTATTGTGAGATGAAACATCCCATTTTAAAATTCTTTTAATTCCAAATATATGACTATCTTAATTGTGACATTCCTAGAAAGGTGACCGCGTTCACAGTGTGCATGTTTTACAAGGCATTTTCTTTTTACAGTAAAAACATCTATTATTGAATAAAAACAAGATAGATACTGTATGTTTAATGCCGTATGAAGATAAGTGTGTGACCTTCCCTCTACAATAAGTCATGTGCACATTTTAATTTGCACTGTTTATGGGAAAATCTAGGTAAATAGATGACATTTCAGTAATAACCTAAAAAAAAAAAGCGCTTTTCTTTCTGCCTTTCTGTCCAGGAAAAGGATGAAACCACGTGCCCCACCTCCTCCTCAGGTACCGCAGCCTGCCCCACGGCGTATCTTCAGAAGTGCTGACTCTCTGGACGAGGTCACTGTTAGAGACATGAAGGAGAACATGCTGAGTCACTGTGTGGAGCTGCGGCTGACTCTGCCCACCGGATTTCAGACCACTGTCACTGAGGACGGCAGGTGAGTCCAGGGCAGATTGACAGAGCACCCCCTAAAGGGTTTACCCCCTCCACTGGTGAGCAATGCAGTCTCAATGCAACAAGATCCTAGGTTTGATTCCCCTTCCACTAAAAACATTCTAGGGTCCCCTTCGAGCCAAAACCAAAATGAGATTCTAAATGTCAGTGGGGCTATTTTGTTTAAATCACAAATAAACTGTATATGAGCCAGAGTTCATCCCTGTACTGTGTGGGACAAAGCTTGTGCTGACCACAGGGACATGCCTGTGAGCTAGACCCCACTAGCAAAGCAACACTGGCAAACCCAGAATGAAAAAAGATGTTATAATAGATGAGTAACATGATGTGTGAATAAGGCCAGCGGAATTCTGAAATGGGAAAGGGTGACTGATATTCCATAGAAAATATAAAATGAACACAATTTATATATTTTTTTTCTAGTAAGAACTGGTGGGATAACACTTGTGGTAAATGTCTTAGTTGCAGTTTGTGAGGAATAGTGCACTTAACCCTCCTCATTCCCCGACTGGTGCTCTTTCTTGGCTCCATGGAGATTGCTATTCCAGTGGAGCCAAGTTCTGGTAAATTGACTTTTAAATTACTGGAAGTTGCCCTGAGTCCTAAAACATTTATCAAGGATTTATCAATGCATGAGGCATATGCATTATATGCAAATGATAAGGGCAAAAGTGAGGGGTGCACGATGACATTTGCAGCTGAATGTGTCTGATTATGAACAGCTTATAGTGCAAAAGACTCTGGAAACATTTTGGAATCAAAAAAGATGCTCCTTATCCCATAAGCTTTTAATCTTATTTTTGGTCGATCTGACACTTATCCTTGGAATTACAAGCACAACCAGCTGATGAACTAATATGTCCTTATATTTAATAATGGAAATTACTGTGTATGTCTCTCTCTTCACATTTCCATCAGCAACATGAGGCCAGTTGACAAAAGTTTAGGTGTTAGTATTTCTGTCCACAGTCTAGTGTGAGGCTGCAGCTCACAGACTGTGCGCTGGACTGGAGGTGGAGGGCCGAAGCAGAGCGCATGGAGGCAGCAGAGAGCTGGGAACCAATGTTACAAGATGTGGACACAAGTTGTATGCATGTGTACAACACAGGTTACGTCAACTATGCAGCTGCTACAAGTGTTTTTATAATAAATAATTACCATATTTGAGAAAAGGAGCCTACAGTCATAATATATGATAATGACAGTTGTATGTTTAAATGACAGACATTTACTACTGAAAAAGTGAGAGATTTGACAAAATATAATTATGCCGTGCTATGTTCCAGATAACCTGCT
Organism: Boleophthalmus pectinirostris; assembly: GCF_026225935.1. Lineage (NCBI taxonomy): Eukaryota > Metazoa > Chordata > Actinopteri > Gobiiformes > Gobiidae > Boleophthalmus > Boleophthalmus pectinirostris. The sequence goes on along the minus strand of NW_026571447.1, from coordinate 22,433,382 downwards.
TATGCACTAACATTGATGGCTTTTCTGTGACCATTTTGCCTAAATTCTACTGCCAGGTCTTGAATAGTGGCCTTTGTATTGGCACCTCTATCTGACATATGATCTGCTGGTTCCCAGAAAATAGTCCAGTTTTTTTTTTTGCTCTGACCAGTAATTCTTTAGCACATCTCACAGAAGCCTCTTCTATACACATACAGTTGTTGCTATTTATTATTAAACCAAAAATACATTTTGACATTTCATGAGATTTTTAACATGTAGAGTTGGCGTACAATGACTACATTGTATGAAGTCATTACACCCACTTCCTTTACTCAAGCTTAAGATAGTTAGGTGTTGTAATCCAATCTTGTGTCTCTTTTCCTCTGTGTAGCTGTTCACGTGAGTGGTTTGTTCATCCTATCTCCCTCCCTCTCTTTCTCTGTGTCTTTCCCTCCTTCACTTTCTCTCCCTCAGTCATTTTATGTTCCTCTTTCAGCAAAGCGCTGATGGACGTTCTGGTCGAGCTGTGCAGCCGTTACCACCTGAACCCCTCACTACACACTCTGGATCTATTCACACCTGAGGGCCACCCTTTGGGCTTCAAGCCCAATGCGCTGCTGGGGTCCCTCAATGTTGCCTGTGTCCTCATCAAGGAGAAAGTACTGGAGGAGAGACAAGTACGCCGACCTGCACCCAAAGTGCCTGAAGTGAGTTTCACTGGACCTTCACACATGATCAGCTGCTTTGGAAATCTTCATTTTGCTGGCATACTTGTTTTCACTGGATGTGTGACTAGATGTTTTTGTATAGATTAAGAAACTTTATTAAGCCTGTTGCATAAAGTAAAACACAATGTAACCATATAGTTTGATTTGCATGTGGCACGTGTGCTAGTTTTACAAATTAGCTCATTGCCTTATATATCAGTCCCTCACAATGGCTTGCCATTCAACACTGGTAGAAAGCACATCTGAAACCTCTCAGAGCCCACTTAAAGGTAGGAGGCCACTTGGATTCACACAGTAAATGTTTTGTTCGTCCTTTTCTGTCTTTAACATATACTATTGTCTTATATATTTCACTCATTAGTTTTGTCGTTTCAGTTCTCTTCCTGCACTTTAAATATTTGATGAGGGGCTTACCTTTAGTTACCATGCATTATTTCTCTGCTCCTCTCAGGGCTCACTGGCTGCTCTGTCCCTTTAACCCTGTCTGGCCAGAGGCCAGAGACTGACACAGTTTCAGATGCTGCTGTCAGTCATTCAGCTCTTGTCTTTTACTTCATCTCTCATAAAGAATAGTTTTAAAATACAGAAATCTTGTTTTACATTTAAGTGTACTTACTGACTATTCAAGAAAAAATACTTGTTTTGTATGTTCAAGAACATTGCTGTTTTTTGCCATGTTCCCTTTACATAAAAAATGCTGTTTTGATTCATGATTTCTATATATTGGGGTTATTGGCGCATAGATGGCTCTATGTCCCCTTAATGAAGTATTGCCTAAGAATTGTATTGCTATCGTAGCATTTCTTAAAATACAGTTGTTAAAGTGTTAACTTATGTCTTTTCAGAAAACAGTGCGTTTGCTGGTGAATTATCATGGCAGTCAGAAGGCAGTGGTGCGGGTGAACCCGCTGTTGCCACTGCAGGATCTCGTACCTGTCATCTGTGACAAGTGTGAATTTGATCCAGCTCTCATCGTGCTCCTAAAGGACAGCATCGGTCGCCAAGAGTTACCACTAGACAAGTCTCTGTCCCATCTGGGAATCAAGGAGCTTTATGTGAACGACAAAGTCTAGGTAACGGCTGTTATTTAATGTTTATGACTTATATTACTGCAGCACGTTACTAGAATTCAATACATAATTAGAGCTTTCTTGATTTTTTTGTTTATTCTATTCCTTTAACAGCCAATATGCAAACTGGACAAATTTGTTCTATTAAATGTGTATCTCAAAATAGTTATATATAGTAATATTATAAGTGTCCTTATTGTTTTTATTATTTTTCCAGTCCTCCAGCCTAAAATGGCTTCGGCACCTGCCCTTAATTATTCAGGTATATTAGTGCATCTATGCTACTAACAATGAAACATGTTCAGTGTCATGCATGTTTGGTTGCTTCACTAAACACCCTGTAGTCTTTTTAAACTAATTGACTAACCTGAATATATCTTCTCTTCCCAAACAGTATCAACCTCACTAATTATAGTTTGTGCAAAAAATAAAATAAAATGATGGTAGCACCCGAACTTGTAAGCAGTAGCGCCCTCTCCTGGGTGCTGGGTTTTATACTAGATAAATTATAGCACAAAAGAAATTATTAGACAGCAGACCTCAATAACATTCTTTGTCCTGTAGTTAATGTATTATTTAATGAATAAATGAAATGTTCTTATGTCATTTTTTGGGTTACATCTCAACTATAGACTCCCTGCGCTCTAGTACAAACAGTTTGGCCAGAGCAGAGAAGAAAGGTCTCCTGGGTATCTTTCAGTTCAGCAGGAGAAAATCTAAGGTAACATTTTTGAATGGTGTGAATGTTCATGATTTATGCATTTAGTTACAATAAAGAAGTTCAAACTGTCAAACTGTTTTGTTTTTTTTGGTTTTTTTTTTAGTTTTTTTTAGTTTAACATTTTAGTAGTTTAACATTTGTGAAACATGAAATGACTGACTGACTGCATGGCCAACTAAATGAATGCTGCTTGTGTTGTGCCTTGCTTTTGCAGACAGAGACAACATCTCTGGACATGGAGGATTACAATGACACAGAGGCACATTCTAATGTAAGCATACTATTTATTACTACTGATGTTAGAAACAAATGAATGAAAATTAGTACATTTTTATGCTTAGCTGCAGCATAAATTAAGCTCAAATTTATTTCATAGAAATACCACATGGATGCAAAAAAATGTAATTTACAAGCATCCCAGTCTTGATTGACTACTTAATCAAATTGAATGTTCAGCAAGAGCGTTTTGCAGTAACCCTGACATCCTCTTGGTGGCAGCAGTTCTTAGTTAAGCAGTAATTTTCTCTGAAGGAAATTACTTATTAGGATATATGAAAATTTCATTTATTACAACCTCATCAGCTTCAGTTTGTGCAGTGGACAATGATCTTTATAGCTTTAATGAAAATGTACTTTTGTTTCACTTACCATATTCTGATATTTTTTTCACACTGTGAGTTGCCATGTTGAGGCGTGCAAATTTTTTTGTTTACTCTACGTATACTACACAACTTCATCTTGTGAATATGTTTAAGAGTAAGCAGCTCTTTTATCATATGTCACCTAAATGCATTAACCCTCTCAAATTGTGCTGTTTCTAACAAGCAATTTTTCATCCAAAGTACAGATTCATCCTCCTATATTAGCAACATAATTAGAGGTTCTACAATATGAATTTGATTATGGATCCTCAAAACTGCAGCATCATTCATCTTCAACCCTAATTCAGATGATGTGAAAACCAAATGTTACAATTATATTTCATTGTTGTTCATTTTTAAGTAAACCATTTAATGTCCAACCTCATTAGGCCACAACAAGCCTGTTTGAACTGCATAAGTCCCAGCCATGAATAAATAGAGAGAACTATGAAAATGTATCAAGCCAGTCTTAATCACTACACTACACTACAGTTGTAGTCTGTAGTGTTTAACATAATGTTACCCTTATTATTTGAATAATATGGATTGACATCTGTGCACAACACAAACTAACAGACAATGCTTATACAGACTTATCAGCATGTAGGCTCAGATTGCTCCTAATTATCACTAAAAGTTGTCCTTTAATAGCTCTTTTACTTCAGTGTGTGTGGTCTTAAATTAACAACATTTTGTTCTAAATGGATTTTTGTGCATGTTACTGATAAATGTTGTGGTGATTCATATATAGAGAATATATTTAAATATTTAATTATTGCTACTCAGCCATATTAGATTCCAGTGCTTTTAATGCTAAATATGTACAGTCAGTTTAAAAATGTGCATGTTTAGTGAACATGTATTTCTTAGTTTACTGTATCACCCCAACTGTCCACAGTAATAATCCTCTATATGGATTCTGTAAATTTTCTGGTCTTTCCCTACTGTGAGATGTTCTAACCATGGATCCAATTAATTTCAGTGCCCTGAACTCTCTTTCCCTCCTTGCTCTGCCTTTATGCTGCATTGTTGCATTGTCTAAATGCATCAATTATTCGGCTTTTAATTACTTTTCTTGGGATCCTGCGGGTGTGAGGAATGGACTGTCTGGTTCCCATGTCCATAGTACTGGAAAGCCGCTTATTAAATGTGATGTTTGAATATGTACTTACTCATTCCTGATTCATATTTTGTCATCTTCAGGCCATGTCTACCATGTTTGGGCCACAGTATGTTGAAGAGCGGCCTCACATGAGCCAGTCACAGTCAGCCATGAACATCTCAAGGACATCTCCTAAAGCTGAGGCAAAGAAGAGGAGAGCCCCCGCTCCACCTGGAGTCCCTACTCACTCTACTGAACACTTAAGCTATGATGCAAATCAGGTAAGATGTCAATATCAGTCCCAAATATTTTTTAAATGCAGGTTTGCGCTTTTTTTCCACCTTCAAATTTGTAAGATTCAGAGTGTAACTGTGTGGTGTATGAGTCCAAACCCCCCTTCTTAATGAAAGTTGGAGCTATGTGAAAAATTTGAGCCCATGCTGTGATTGACCTGACATAGTGGAACAACTCCTGTGGCAGTCTTTGCTCTGCATGTTTTGACCTAAATTTCAGCACCTCAAGGTCAGGGTGACCTGTATTGTCTACATTAAAAGAACAGCTCCCCACAGTCTCATTATAGTGTTATGGTGGCATTCTGGGAAATGGTGTTTAGCAACTAACCCCTCCCTCTCTGATAATGTCTGGAATAGCTTTTGTTTATTTGTCCTTCCTTAATTAAGAAAAGTGAACTGAGGATACAGGGGCAGAAAACAAGATACAAGAGGGTGTCCAGCTACTGCGTTATTTTGGGAGCTGCAAGTATCTCAACTTTGATGGCAGTGTTTCTTAGTTGGGAGCCAGATTTTTGACAATGTGACATTTACGTGACAGTGGTGGTGTTATCATGCAGGAATATTGTTTTAATACATGGGCATGTTTTGTAGATAATGTAGTGACTAGATTGTGTGTTTGGTGGCGTGAGAGCAGCTTCATGAACAGGAGAGGAAGGTCATCTGAGGACGTTCTCTACTGATATTAGATCCCTGTTCCTCGCCATGTGCCTTCTCTGAACTCTGACTTGGTTTGGACACAGTTCTGCATGTCCACACAGGTCAGACTATGCTGTGCTGCAGAGCTCTTCATGACAGTTATTTTTACAACAAGGACATTACGGTCACACTCATGTCTTCTCTGCAAGTTTATTTATAGCCTAGCTTAGGTTAAACATTTCCTATGTGTTTTACATTAACATAGGAAATATTGCAAAAATTCATACAAGTAGAAACTTTAAATGGCCTTTGTCATATTGATTAACAAAACTATGTCAATGTTTTGTAATTTCTTAAGCATTTTTTAAAGGACACAGAAACTTGTGAAAAACACACAGAGCATCAACACAGATTTATGAATTGACTCATATAGTCATATACAGTAAGGATAGCTAGTCTTCAATATGGTAAACATATTCATAATCAAAAATTAAACTGAAGATTTCCTAAAGATCGAGACAAAATACATGAATAATGGATAATGATTTTGAATTAATGAACCATGTTTAGATTGTTGAGGATTATTTCCCATAATGTTATAAAGTTATAATTTAGTTCTATCCCTGAAGGTAATGCAGTTATAATAATACATTTTTAGAAACTATATACAAATATGTCTTGCATTTTCTTGCATCTTTAAACTCAGAAACTAAATAGTTATGTTTTCTTCATTCTGCCAACCAGCAGGCTGTGTCTGCTTTCATGAGAGTTGCACTAAAATGTTTTGGAACATTTAGTTCAGAGAAACACAACCTACTTTTCCCAAATGCGATAGGAAATCTGTTATTGTGGTTTGGAAAGGAAGCCATGGCTGCATGGCCAATTTTGATTAAAGAAAACATGTAACAGTCTTCTCTGCTAATTCAGATTTTAAGTGTGTTCTCTCAACAAGTACATGTACAAAGTATGCTAGAATCAATAATGTCATCCCATGTCATGACAGAAGTTCAAGTTGGAGTCTAAAATGAGTTCTGAAATTTGGTTTTGAATGGTTTGACATGAATGTTGTACAGAGGTCTTGTTTCCAAAAGGGCAGTATAGCATGAAATCTTGTTGGCATGCCCTCATCCTCACCTTCTGGGAACGACCTAAGATGATAAATACTCAAGGATGAGCCCCGTTGTTCAGTTAAGTTCAGTTAAGTTCTGCAGACATTTGAAGGAGAAGCTGTTCTAATAGTAGGCTACATATATGGGTCAAGGTATTTTAAACATGAGTGATTAACGTTACTCTAAACACAGTTATTCATGCTGTGTCGTCAGGGACAGTTTTGAAGATATGTAGTTCTATGATAAGCATCCTGACATTATTAACTTCAAATTCTTATTCTGTTAATGAAAAAAGTCTGTAAATGTTATAAATGCATAGTTATCTCTTGGGTGTAATAAACAGAAAAAAACAAAATGGAAATTCCTGGTAAAAACATATTTTAGTGGGTTAGTTGGACAAGTAAATGACAACGAAAGTGGGTCATGAATGCGTCTCCTTATCCTCAGCTAGCCTTCTAGACCCCTCCTGCAGACACATTGTTAACATAAAGTGCTTTTATCATCCATGCTTTCACATCCACACATGTTCATTATTACACACAATACACCCAACACACGCTAATTGTGTGGCAGGCTACTGTTGGATGTTTTTGACCTCAGTGCTCTCTCAGTGTTGAGACATATCAGGCACTATTATTATCTGTGACATGCACATACGTACACATATAGACACGCATGTATGCATGGATGTACTCATGCATGCTGACAAACAGTAGCACACAGCCACACTGTACCCATACACACACAGCATCTCACATTCCACATTAGCATTGTAATGTCGTCTTGTTTCGAAGCCCCTCACCCATCAAGAGCTCTTGAAAACAACTGATGAATAGTCACGCCACCAGGTTGAGGCCTCCATGGGTGGCCCTATCTGATCAACATGCTCCAACATGGGGCCCTAATGTGGCTGAGGAAAACTTAATGGGCACACCAGAGTGTCCTGGCATGGCCTTCTGTTAGTGTGATTAGGATGGCTTATTGCCTGAAATTCAAAGCACGCCATTCTAAAATAAGTAGTACAAGACTGAACATTGTTCATTATCTGTACCTGCTTATTCAAGTGCACAAATTATATTTGTTGCAACAAAATCTCCTATATTTATAAACCAAGAAGATTTATTTTAAGGTTTTCTTATCTTATCTTCACTATAATTTTAATTCAAAATGTAAAAATTGTATTAAGTAGACTAACTTTGCCAATTAATCAATGCAAATTGTTAACTTGTAAAAATACATTTCCTACTAAATACAATCTGACCACAAATGTTTTACAGAAGAAAATCTTGAGTTATGGTTTCAGGGTTTGGCTGGAGTTTTAAATACCAGTTGCGCTCCCAGTAATGGCACCAATAAGCCTAGGAGAGCTACACACACTTAACCCACAACCTCTAACAAGCCCCTAATCCAAGCTCCCGCCCCAGCGCAGATATGAGATATACTGTTTCACTGTGTGTGGAGACATACAGTCAGTCACACTGCAGAGGCCACAGCCCTGTTCTTTTCATAGCAGGGCTCTACTGCAGGCTTATGTTTCGCTCTAAGGAGAACACACACACAAGTTTAGCCACACAATTGCATGAACATAACACACACTCTCCTATCTATTTTGTTTCTTTATTGGCTCCTCACCCATTTCATTTTCAACTTTGGCCCACATCCACTTGTGTATCTGCGCTCATATATGTATGAAAGCCAGTGAGGGAGTAAAGCAGGAGAGAAATACAACCTGTCAGGGGGTCTTTTGTATTTTCAGAGCATGTCATGCAGTGAGTTCAGTGAGTTCACTTGTGTGAACTCAGCTCGTCTGCTCTTGTCCTGCTGCACGGAGCAACTCTGCATGGCCCTCTAGGCATGTTGATGTGAAGTTGGACTCTTCTTGTAGGACTACTTTCACTTTTGTGAATTCCATTTATCATGTGTTTCATTGCTTTCTTTTTTATAACTAGTAATTATCACTTTGAATTTGTATTAGATAATTAGCTGAAGATTAATAAATAGTTCATAATAGGTAATTTGTTCATTTGCAAAATGTTACTGCACACCAGTCTGTAAAAATTGTTTCTTCATGGTCATAGACATTTATTAGAATTAAGGAAGAGAACATCTGCAAACTCTCTTGGCTTCACCACTTTATACTTTTGATTTGATTCGTCTGATGTAAATTTAACTGTCACTGGTTCTGTTATTCCATCAGATGAGTCTTGGCACAGACACTCAGCAAAGGAAAAGGAAAGCTCCTGTCCCACCCCCAACACCAGTTTCTCTTTCTTCTGGCTCTGAGGACATCTCTGCCACTGCCACACCTGTCAGCCAACACATCCAAGCCCCCACCCCAGTGGAAGAATCAACCACCTTCACCACCACCACTGTAGTAATAGAAGATATGACACCAGTCACAGTGCAATCTGCTGTATGCTTTAACAGTCTTGACCTCAGATCTTCTACACCAAGCAGTACCAACTCCGATAGCCTCGCTGTCCAAGACTCCAGCTCTGAACTCAGCCAAAGCCTTGAAGAATCTGATGCTGCTTCTCACTGTAGCATTACCACTGGCAGCTCTGTTAGAGGACTTGCTCATGCCCAGGCCATAACAAAAGGCTCAATTTCCAGAACAGAGAAGTCAGAAAGTACCACCAACATATCGGCAAGTGATGTGACTACAGCCAGTAGCTCCAGGTCTGACACAGAGTCAGCTATCAACCTTAAAATGGAGGAAACTGACAATAACAGGCACAGTGGAGTTGGTAAGTACAATATAATGTTACTTACAGTTTCAGGGAAAAATGGCTGTTGATCAATTCATAAAGTAAACACATGATAATAGATTTGACACACAGTATATCAAAAGTTTTGATTTGGACTTAATTGTCATTTTACTGTATGTTTGTCCACACAAATCAATGATATGCTGTTTCTTATCAGTTGACACAGTGCATCAGCATTTACATTAATAATAAATTGAAAAGTCTAGATAAAAATATTTAAAAATTACTAGTGCACACTCACATAACACATAATTTAGGCACTTTATTGGATGCTGTTCTGTGACAATGACTAGAAGTTGAAATAAACAAACAAACAAAAACAAAACAATAATTGTGAATCCTAGTCAATTTAATGAAATCATTTTAAATGAAATTACTGCTGACACTGACACAAAATTTCCACTGTAGTCCCATTTGTATGGCAGCTGCTTGTACAATAAGATCACATATTTTGCACTGAATGTTTTAGTTTTTTAAGTAGTTATTTTAAATGTATATTGGATTATTTTTCTTGATAAATAGTGTCCTGCACTTGTATCGCACTTTTTGAGACTGAGGAACATGAAAAGTCAAAATGACATACAGCCTTATGAAACACTGTGGGTGTGTATAAAATCATGGTTGAGGGATAAAAAAACAAGAAGAACAGGCCTATGGGACAACGCAGACTCTGTCTCTCACCCACACTTTTTACTATCCTGTTCTTAAAGACAAATTTTTACTTTTAAAAAAACATTTTAAAGATGGATTACATACATTTAATGGAGACTTGTGCAGCAGCAGGTTGAACTCTAGTTGGCCTCATATTGATCTTTATACAACCCACATCTTTCTGTTGAAGAAGGGTGGGATTGCGGCATGGGGCTGTCATGTCTGACAAGAGATGAGAAGGTTGTGAAGCTCAAAGAAATGCATAAATGGAGGAGGGACGAAACACCAGGACTGTGTTTAAAAAAGGCAGAATGAGTATGGGCTTGACATGTTTGAAGCGAACTTGACTTGTAGCAGAGGGACTTGATTGACAGCTAGATGAAGGTTAGAAAGACAGTGTGTTAGACACAAGGTAGCACCAAGCTCCAAGATCATGGTTGTTAATACTGAACATGTTGCTGTGAAGTTTTGCACTTTCCCCCCATAAGTAACTTAGTATTTCCTCGTACGGCTCTCACTACTACTTTTTTTTTACTGAACAAGTGTGCTTTTTTGTTTTACATGCAGTTGATGCAGTGGATTTTCTGCCTGGTAACAGTATAAGTGAACGTCAGGGCTCAACAAATGCTCATTCTAAATTTAGTGTACACTGTTGTTTAAGGCTTGTGTATACAGTTAAACTTTTATTCATTTCTTTCCACCTTAGTTTAGCAGTAAGTATAAAATAAGAACTTTATACTGACTAACTCTCTATCTTCAGGTTTTTCTCCTCTTTTCAAAGAGTTCTTGTTGGATGCATGCATAGACAATCATTTGCACTCTCTTTTTCAGCAATCTGTGCCCTAATTACGTCACTTTCTTTTTAAGCAGACAGAGTGCTTCATATCTGTGTCAATCCAAAAAGCCATGTTGCTTATGATACAAAAGGTCAGGGCTGGGTCAACACCAATCAACTTATACTGCTTATTATGTTACAATGATAATGCTTTTGTGTAATGGATAGATTGTTGAGTCACAGTACTGTTCTGTGAATGTTTTTTTTTTTTTTCTGTGCTGATGCTCTCCACTAAATTGGTTCAAATCTCATTACATTGTGTTTTATCTTTTGGTACCCTCCCAGTGTACTGCTGTGGGCCTGTGCGACTGAGAGCCAAACGCCCCTGAAGTCCTCTTGTGGCTTGACCTCTTCCTTCTTCATCTGTTTTTCCTTTGCTTATTTTATTTTTCTTTCAGTGTACTATTCTTTTATTCCTGTGTTGTTTTAAGATCTCTTTGCATATAGCCAATAGCCTAGCCCTAGTTTCAGAATTCAGAATTCAGAATTTCATGCTAAAAGAGTAAATCTTCTGCTAAGTGTTCTTTCTTTTGTTGTGTAGCTAATTCTTCTTTCTTTGCATTTACTGTTTTATCAGCCCTTTGTTATTTTTTTCACAATGATTGCTTAGTTAACAATGTGGTACCAGGAGGAAAGATAGAAAGTAGTAACAAGAATGTCCTGATGAGTTGAATGTATCAGTTTCCAAGATGATTGATGAATGACATGAGGGTAAATGAGCCTATGAGGCAAGGCAATGTGATATCTGCAGATCAATACTGGTGCTATATGATATCTGTGGATCAATAGTCCAAGACATATGTTTCTCTCAATGCTAGAGCAAGAGTCAGCATTTAGAAACCCTAACCGCCCTGCCTTTGCCAGCATTATGAAAGGCATACTCCATCAATGACATTTTGGTTTTTACGTTTTGCAGTCTGTCTAATTTAATTCTTAAAGTAATAATTCTCATACAAGACATATGTATCTAGAGAAAATATAAAGAAAATGTTTATATTATATTTTAAAAGATGAGAAATGTCATGTGTCATTAAGATATCAGTGTGAGGTCATGTTAGAACAAGCAAGATAATATTTTTTAATACATTGTTTGAGCTTTTGTAAGTCTTTTATGGAACAGTTTACCATTAAAATCAGGCAAATCTGTAAAAAAAATAAAAAAAAATAAATAAATGTATATTGTGATTTGTAGATATGTATGGGTTGTGAAAAAAATGCTTTTTAGTTTGTAATGATGCGTTCAACAGTACCGTTCAACAGTACCGTGTGACTAGGTCATAGGTTGAGTAAACTGTGTGTAAATATTGCTTGTGATTTTGGCCTGTTGTGCATGACAACATCAAGTGGTGCACGTGTGCAATTGTGCGTCTCTGTGTGCATATTGTGGCTGTAGCTGGCATGACTAAGCTGTTGCTGGGAAGGAGTTGGGAGGACAGCCCTGTGAGTCATCACCACATCTCCTGGAACTCACTGTTCCTTCCAAACCATTAGGACCAGTCCCAAAACTGACAGGCCCTGTTTACACATACCAACAACACAGACGCTGAAGGACAATGAATGAATTCTGTCAGATGCACTTTGTGCAGCTAAGATTATCAGCACTACAAAAACCTATTAACCTAATGGGTGGGATGTCCAAATCATGTGTGCCAAAACAAACCATGCAATGATGCTGTTATAGTCTGAAAGGGAAATCAGTGCCAGAAAAAAGTTCTGCATGAACCACATGACTGCCCAGAGCATGAGTGTATTCTGGAGATGAGAAGAGATTTGTCACTTCATTTTAAATCACTATTGTTAAACCCTAATTAGAAAGATTTGTTTACAGTAAATCTGCCCACACATCATTACACCACTTTATCTAGCCACAAGTGGGCTGGTTCTGGCCTCTTATTTTATTTTTTATAACCTAAATTATTGTGATTTTCTGCATTTGGAACAAGTCTATTTTTTTCTGCTTTTTTCTCATCCCTTTTGCTTGCCTTGCATTACATGTTGCATTACATGTTGCATTACATGTTGCATTACATGTTGCATTACATGTTGTCTTTCTTAATATGCTTAATGTGTAGTGATGGTTTTGAGAATTTATCATTACATTTTATACCCATTGCATGCATACCATGACTTGGTGTGTGGGTTATTCATCTATTAATTGACTGTATTACATATGCAGTTGCTGATCTCTTGCAGCCTGGCTCCACTCCATGCAAAGCTCTGCAGCCAAAGGTCACTGTAAAGAGATATCTCCAGAGGAAACAGTGTCTTTGGGCAGTAATAGCAGTGGCATGAGTTTGCCAGACCAGGGCTATGCTGCCTCTGAAGGTCTGGCTGATGGAGAAGACTCTGGCTTGGTTAGCTCCCCCTCTGAGACCCACACCACATCCCCAGATGGGAGTCTGTCTCTGGATGGAAGTGCGGGAGGAGAGAGACGCATGGGAACAGCCATGGACAATTGTAGTGACAGCGATGAAGAGTCCTGGGGGTCTCGGCACAGGTATGAATAACATATATCAGTGTAAATAAAACAATAAAGCAACAGCAAGAACATAAAAAGTCAATAATACAAATGAAAAGCATATAACAGTGTTAAATTACCATTTGGACTCATATTTAAAACATCTGTAACATTTGCAAATGTAGATTTATTGACCCGGGGGCAATGACTCATTTACTACCTTTCCTGTTAATCTATCTAGTATTCTGCTTCCCAGAATTTCTTCATTCTTAATTTAATTGTGATTTATCTTTTTACGTGTTCCTTGTTATTTCTCAGACTTTAGTGTTTGCAGCAGGTTACCTTAAGTGTAAAGTTAACTAATGGAAATTGTGTTTAAATTAGGATCAATAATAATGATTAAACTCATTGTGTTTAGAATATTTTATCATCCTTGACAGCAGCTGCTGCCTTATGCTATGTCTGGTTGGCAGCCCTAGTTTAAAACAACATCATATTCACACTCCTCCATGCAAATGATACCTTACCCAGTTGATATGGTTGCCAAGAAAATTGTATTGGCTTGCACTGTGCTGCTTGCTTTTTGGTTTTCCAGGAACTCACTAGAACCCTGTTTTCTGAGTATCATTCCCAAAATGTGGAGCAGACCAAGGCTTTTTTGAATAAGGAACTATTTGGTTTGGCCCTCTTACGGCAATTTGTTTTAGGCAAAACACCAATCCTTCACATGAACACTCTTGTGAACCTTTGAGCAGCGTGACGGAAGTTGAAAGTGTGGTAATAAAATCTTCACAGCTGAATGTTATGAAAGACTTAAGACTCCAATGAAAATAATATGAGCCATATTTATTTTAGAGTAATTCCACTGCACTTACCCCTTGGTTTTTTTGCGGACAGTTATTGACGGGAAGGTTGTTGGAATGCAATACTGGAATCAAATAAACACTTAGGAACAGCTGTTATGTTGTAACTTTATAAAAATAGCTTTGGCTTCTTCACTCAGTGCCCTTTACACGCACTGTGAGAGTTTACTCTCTAGTACTTTTAAATGTACATGTATTTGTTATGTCAACAGAAGAAGTGACATTACGCCACACCCCAGAGCAGACAGGCTCAAGCATCAAGATCTGTCCGCTCAGCTTCATCAGACTTTGGCGGATTTGGAGTCATGTCTCGCAGACAGTAATGAGGTCCCAGTTTCTATAGTGGACCATGATGTGCCAGTCACAACTATAGATGAAGTCGTGCCAGATGAGGGATTTTGGGCTGAGTCAGTTGTCGCCAATGGTACAGTATTAAGTCTCGTATATGTTAAAATCTTATTGACTCTTATTGATTTATTATTTTTTATTGTCTTCAGCTTCAAGCTACAGTGATGAGCTTCAAAACAGAAACAATAATGCTCACACAGCTGATGAGACTAATAAGAGTTACAGCACAGAAAGTAAACAGCTTTCTCAACATAAGCAAAAGTCTATGCATGAACCATCTAAAACACATAAGAAGAAAGACACTATCAAGGAATTAAAAGCAAAAGAAATAAAAAAGTCAGAGGCAGCTGTTCAGTATAAATCATCCTCTGAAGCAAAATCTAATTGTCAAGAGCAAAAGGACAATAATAAAAGTGATGTTAAACCTGAGGAGAAGAGTATCCACCAAGCTGCTCTGTCACAAGGGAATCAAGAAGCTGTTAATTTGCCCAGAGTTCACCACATTATATCCACTTCTAAACCTTTTCAGAGTAAAATCACTCCCAATGTCACCTCACGTTTTGGGATGAAGACTTTTACAGTTGTTCCCCCTAAACCAGCTGTCTTACATGCTGCTGCAGGACAACTCGCCTCTACAACCCCTGGTGCCATAAAGATTGACGAACAAGGGAACATGGTAACGGTGTCCCATCGTAGAACTCCTGATGTATCAGAGTTGAGAAACGGCCATGATTTTCCTCTTCATGGAAAAGCCACAGCCTTCTGGAGCTCAAATGAAAAGCAAGAAGATGCCGTGCGCCCAAATAAAGTCCAGGCTGATAAGGCAAAAGACAGTTTGGATAGCCATAGACGTGTTGGGACAAAAACCTCTGAAACAACCCAGAGGTCCACTGAAACAGGGAGTTGGAAAACTTCCCAAGGGACACATAATAAATCCACCCTGAAAACAGAGTCCAAAGAGACTGCTGAAGATGCTGCTGAACAAACAGAAGATATTGACACTAAACAAAAGCATAACACAATGGCAGAAGACAAGTTATCAACAGCTATCTCCTCAAGTCAGAGACCTGCACAACCTCCATTTCTAACAGATGTGAGGAGAGACCTGACTTTCCTTAAGCCATCCAGAAGAACCTCCAGCCAATATGTTGCATCAGCTATCACAAAATATGCCCCCAAAACAAACATCAAACCTGATTATAACCCCACAACTCAGGAATTTCCCCCCAAAACACAAAATACTGGCTATCAAAAATCAGGCAGATCAATGCAAATCAATCCTCAACACTCATTCCACTCGAGCAGTTCAAGTTTTACATCCAGCCCCTCTGGTCCGAAGAGGTCCGTTAGTTACCCTGAATATATAACATACAGACAAGGAGATGGCGCTGATGATGTGAAGGAGGCAGGAATTTCAGAAAAGAAATTTGAATCTGGAAAGGGAAGCTTTAGGATACAAGAAACACAAAAATCATCCAATAAGCAATCGGTTTCCTCAACACAATTAAATGTTAAAGTTAGTGGTACATTCAAATCTGTTCAGCGCCGAAGTCCAAGTCCATCTCCTAGCCGCCCTCAGTGCTCATCAGATGAACCACCTACAGGACTGAAAAATGGACACCAAGAGCAGGCATTGGTGAGTGGCTTTGATTTTTCCATTAAAGGTGCACTATGCAACTTTTCTGGTGGAAGGTGGAGATACTGTTACTTTGTATGGAAAGTTCTGCAGTATGTAATTAAACTTAACTAACTCCATGAGACAAGAAGATTATGGCCCAGGCAAAGATCAAATCTGTGGACAGGCAATCCCAGTCATTGTAAGAAAGTAAGAGGTATTTTTTTGGAAGCACTTTAAATGAGCAAATGCCCTACAGTTACAGGTGATGTCATACTGTGGAACATTCCAGGCAAACCAGTAACATCTATAAAAACATATCCTTGTATCCTTGGTAACATATTGCACCTTCAAATAAAGCTAAATATGTAAAAAAAAAAAAAAAAAGCTTAAGAAAATATTACATTTTACCAAAACATAACATTTGTTAATTCTTATTTTAGAATAATCCAGTCACTATCCCGTCTCCAAACTCCAAAACAGACGAGGCCCCTTCAGTTACAGTAACAGACAGTGAGGCGACCGCCGAGCCTCCAGCGGTGACAGTGTTTGGGCCAGTGAAGAAGTTCAAACCGGTCATCTGCAGATCAGTGGAGAAGGAAACATCTCTACACAGCAGTCTGATGGAGGCCATACAGAGTGGAGGGGGCAAAGAAAGACTCAAAAAGGTGGGAGATGACATGACCATGACAATATAATATGTGTTAATAAAATAAAAATGAATACATCACCTGATATTAACATTTCATTATATCGCCAAAGTCTTGTAGCAAAAATATTTTAGCCAGATATGATATTTTTCATATGTATTAATGTTTTAATAAACTATTAATATTACTTGGTAAATTGGTAATATATCTGGCTGTTTTTGGTCACTGACATGATGACATCCAACTGTTGTTTATTTAATAAAAAACAGGAGATATGGTGAATGCTTCAATGGGCCTCTTGTGAGTCAGATAGAAGGATGTAAGACACTGGTGCTTTTTAAAGATGAGGCTGTCTTGTGTACAAAAATGACATGGACTTGGGTTTGATTATTTACTTCACTTGTACAACACTGGTAAGAAGTAATTGGTGCTTTTTGTGAGCTGATGTAAATTTAAATGTGTTTATTTCAATGACAACAGAAATGCTACTTACATTTACATTGACATAAGTGATTTTTTTTTGTTTTTTTTGTGTTGATAGATTTCCACCTCTGGGGCAAACCTCAAGAAACCATCTTATGTTGAGGAGGAGAATGAGAGATCTGCTTTAATGGCAGCCATTAGAGCCCAGGGCAACTCCGGGAGGCTTAGAAAGGTAAAATACTCTGAGCTATTTATACAGAGCACAGCACCATGTCTGTCAATCCTAAGTGAGTGTGAGAAAGATAAAACCAGGCGCACCATGTTCAACTATGAATGTTTACTTTATTTACTTACCGATAGTCACATGTGAAGAGCGATTCAATCATGCCTATGCTAAAGATGGTGAGCCTTTCAGTAGACTTGATCAAGGCTATGAAAGCTGGTGTGGTTGCATGCTCACAAAATGTGCAGCTGTAGCAACATCTGTGATTCTATTCTGGAGGGCTATTTTTTTCGGAACAGGAATTTCTGGAATGTCCCTAGACTAAAAATATTTCAAAAACCATGCAGGATCAATAGCCAAAAAATGTTAATATTAGATTTATTTATTTATGCATAGAAAGCAGCTAAATCAAAAATAAAATCAAATAATGTTATTTGCTAGTAATATTTTATAATTTTCACTGCAAATATTGTAGTAATTGTTAGATCATCACACTAAAATTAAAACCACTTATGTAAGCTTTGTAGATAGATTATCTGTCCTTTGAAACTATTAATTGCTGAATTTATATTAAAGGGTCTATATTACTCAATTTTCCTATCTGTTAATGTTTCTTATGATGTTTCCTCATCACAAACATACCTGGAGCTGTTTTGTTTCATTCACATACCACCCCTGCATATTTGGACCAAGTTCTTCTCTCAAACAGAAAACACTCCACTGTGCTTTTAAACTCCATACAGCTTCACTAGAATCATTTGGATGATTTCAGCCCTTGAATTGCCAGTCTCTGCTGAACTAAATGTAAAAGGTAGCTTTTAACTTGAAAAATACCACTTCATGACATCACAAGGTGGAACAGAGCATTTAGAGCTTTGGGGATGTAGACAGACTAATAGTAAAAGATTACTTATCACACACATGTTTGAAGTAAACAAAATACAACTTCAGATATGTTTTTGAGGAGGTAACATGGGTTACCACTCACAGGAGTCAGTTTTGTGTAATATAGGATATTTAAACTGTTGACAATATCAATATAACATAACATAAAAAAATAAATTAGAATAGAAATATAAAAATAAATACTATTTGGGTTACTTGGGTTATGTGTAGTGTGTTATTATTTTTCATTTATCTTTATTTAGACCAAATCTGAAGCTGCTGGAGAGCTGGAAAACTTCAGAAAGACTGCCCTGCATGTGAACAGCAGTGCCCAGATTTCTTCAGCACCATCTTCTTCCCAATCCTCCTCAGTATCTTCACCTCCTACACCCATAGTGGCACCTCCACCACCCCCACCCATCCTACCAACACCAAAACCTTTCACCTTGTCACAACCAAGTATGAACTCAGCCATGGCGAGGGAGGCCATGCTGGAGGCTATCCGCTCTGGATCAGCAGCAGAGAAGCTAAAAAAGGTACAAACATTTTCTGTTCTGTGTTTGTGTCTGTACTTTTTATATTTAAATAGAACACACTTGGGGGAATTCCACTACCATCAAATATAAATGTTCTGTTTGGCAGCTTTGCTTTTAAACTTTTGCAAAAGCAGAAAATATAGTAAATAAAAATAGAGTAGTGGTAGTAGTGTAGTGAACGGTGTAAATAAGTTGGTATCATTGTGCTTGTGGGGCTTGATCAAAACAGCAGCAGAAAAACATAGCAGACAGATAAAGGAGCGTGCACACATATACAGTGGAAGAGCCCAGATCCGTACAGAGATACTCTAGTGACATGAGACAAGCTTCTCCTCCTTTGTTCCCCTGTCTTGTTCTAAGAGATCATAGGGAGAACAAAGATTGCCTGCACGGCGGCAGCTTGCAAACTCTAAATGAACTCCAGACTGTGAGCATCATACTGTATCAGAAAGTTCAAATTCAGGTTAAGGCCTGTTTCAAATTACTTACTAGAAATTGATATTAATGTTTTGATTACATAAAACATTTAAAATCAATCAGTTTGTGTGCTATTAGGCACGTGTTTCCCTGTCCCCTGTGCCTGTCCCTTGACCATTTAGAAAGCTCCAGGATGCTTCTTTTGTGACTCACCTCCAACCACAGGTTCCTCAAAGTAAAAAAAAAATGCTGCCATTACTACCAGAAGAACTGAAGACACTAGTGTTAAATGTATTTTATTAACATAACGTTACCAAAAATATTTATGCTAGATACAGGAAACCACAACCACCTCAAACAGTTCTCTTAATCTTTACAATTGCAGACATGCACCCAATGGTAACACATAATGGACATACTTAATCTAGTATGCCTATCAATCTATAATACATCTTTCTAGATCTTTGCTTTTATCTTTAGTTTATTTAGTTTATTTGACAGGGACCTTGTACAGGAGCATTAAATAAAGAAACATTGAAGAGATACTTCGTATCAGGCTGTAGTTCTCGTAGCTATTTCCATCTACAGTTCCTGAGACAGACAAAACATAGAATACAAAAATAGCATAAACAAAGCAATCTATACACAAACAAAAGTACAGTGACGTTAAATATGTCTCAAACCCATTCACACCCTGCTCCTCTGTGCCGTTGATCAGGTATAATTTAGTTATTTAATGTTGGCACTTCTGTGTTCTTAAAAAATGTGTTCTTAATTCAGCACTAAACTTTTTGAAATCTTTGCATAGTTTCAAATGGGCTAGTAATTTGTTCCATTCTGTTATAGTTTTAAAAGAGAATGCTCATTGATATAGAGCTGTTTATCTTTTAGATATGCTACACTGGCCACAGCGTGTGGACCTTGTAGTTCTGGTCATCTGTTCAGTTGTTAATGTGACAATCCTTTTGAGTGGTGGCAAACCTTTTGAGTGGTGGTGAATTATTAACAAATCTTGAACAACAATCGCAAATTTCCAAATTGAATCATGTTTCCCAAGCTTGGCATTTTATGCCTGTCACTTATTTTACAGTGGTGATATTTTCTATTTTCTATTGAGGATCCTAAGTGCTTGTTTGTAGAGAGATTCCAGGGGTTTGATTGTCATCTTATTTGCTTGTGACCAACATGAAGTAACATAATTTAAATGAGAAAATGTGGGTGAAGGGCTTAAGACTTGGGCCAACTAGCTTTTACTATAGGTGGGAGATGACATAATATAATATGTGTTAATAAAATAAAAATGAATACATCATACTGTAGACATTAAAATGTTTTGAATATATAGAACAAGTACACGAATTTGGCATACTAATAGCCATGATTTGACTTTATTCCAAACCCTGTTTATGATGCATTCACCCTGTGGCTTAGATCAGCATCAAAACCAGACTATAGATATGCAATCATGACGTGTTGTGTCTCCCTATAGGTCGCTGTGCCCGCAAAGACAGTCCAAGTGAACGGGAAACTGGGAACAATCAAGGCAACATCCTCCACCATGTAGTAGTTTAGAAAGACACTACTTATCACCTCTAATTTTATGTTTTTGTTCTTGTGAAAGAAGTGACTCAAGCACATGCTGATGATGTAAACCTGGGGGACAACAGAGGATAAGGGTCAATGCAGTAAAAGTTAACCATGCTGAACCCACTTTTGCCAAATGCATCATATTATATTCTTTACATCATTTTCTGGACACATCTTGCCATGCGTACTTGAATTGATTGAAATTGGAGCAGTGCTAAAAGTGCCATTGAACAAGGGATTTTTTAAGTCACAAGATATTTTATAAGAAACCTTATACTGTTGCACAAGCAGTGTTATATTGGTGGCATGGTTGAATGGTTGATTTGTGAAAACTTAATGGAGTGCAATATTTGAATATGAAGGTTTTTTAGTTTGATTTGAAGAAGTTTGTGTTGATTTGAAACTAGATGGAAGGCAATTTTTGATTGACGATGCCATTCTGTACAGTTTTACGTGTGGTTTCAAAGACAACAGTGCCTGATACTTTATTTCTTTTATCTTCACCTTCAAGCTGCTGCTTTTACAAAAAAAAAAAAATTAGTACACCTTACATACACCTTACCTTTTTTAATGCCTTTTAACATATTTAAAAATAAATCATTGATACCACCTAAGACAGAAAGCTCATTAACGTCAAAACAGTTGTGAAGAAGAGCACTATATTAACACTATTGCCCATAATTATTATTTGTTGTATTACAGATGGATAGGCCTTCTGTTATGGTGGCTAATGCATTTATAAGATAGAAAAAAATATATATTAAAGTTGTGTTTGAAATCATAACTTAAATAAAAAAGCACAATTACTTAAATGTCTATAGTTGTTTATTCTATGTTCTTTTAGGAACAGTTTTTGCTGAAATTAAACTGAATCACTTTCTACTGATGCCTTGAGCATATTGTAGCACTGTATATATTGTAAAGATGACTACATTTGAATCAGAGTTTTATAGCAGCTCTTCCACTAACACTATTGAGATTAAAAGTGCATATTGTTTAACTAAAATGCTGTACATTGTAATTTTGTATATTTGATTGAATAAATGATTTTATAAAGAGTTTGACTGTGTGTGTGTGTTATTTACAGTAATAGACAGAAAGCCTTTCGCAGCATCTGGCAGGAGTTACATTCACCAGATGCTGCATGGATCATGTTCTGGAAAGCATCACTGGTCCATGTATGGTTCCCAGCAGTGCAGTAAACTACTGTCTTCCTCATCTCTTTACAAATATAGTGGTCTCTCTTACTTGCTTTCTCTCTCTTTCTTTCTTCCTCTCTCGCTGTGTATGTGACGGTTATGCTTCTTGCCACAGATGAGCTTATACTATTCCGGGCAGCTGCTTCAGGGCCTGAGTCATCACTATGGTCACAGAAATGTGTCGCTCCGAACTTGAACCTAACCTGCATTCCTGATTCTTGAAACACAATCCCGACCACGATACCCTCCCCCCAGTGACATTAGTGAAACATACACATACTCTACATCAGTTGCAAAATCACACATGGACTTGCAAGTAGTGGAAATGTATGACTCCATATATTTTTTAAGCAGGACAGTTGTGTTTTTTATATTTTAGGAGTCAAAATGACCAAAAACAACCAGAATAGAAGAATTTGTTAAAATCTAGCAATGATTGAAATGGGTGTATATCTGTGAGCGTGACTCATGTTTTTGTTGTCAATGTGGTTGTGTCCTCTTGCAACTTTTCCAAACCATTGTAACCAAACAACAAAAGGCACCCCTCAGTAGCCACAATATAACACCAAATGATACATATAAAAATGTGTTTAGTTAGAATTCCAGCCATGTTAGTAGATCTTAACCACATTCCACTTTCACTATTTAGGGTAGAAAACCCTGTGATTTAAATCTCATTTTCTCATTGTGTATCGGTGGGTAATAGCTAGGTTTGGTAAGTATGGGTGGTTAGATGAACATGTTGCATAAGAACTAGCTTGACGGGTAAACAATGTAACATTAGACGACTGATGCTGCTTTTGTTAGTTTAGCCATCGTCCTCATGAGTGATGGACAAGTGAAACATCAAACAGCTATAGGGCGTTCTATGGCCCTTGCCTGTTAAGTATAAGATCAATCAATGCAACAAAAGGCCTGTGTGATGCTGAATTTCTGATGAGGCAGAATATAAACATTTTAGGCTAGGGTGATGTTTGTATTTGCATTATCTTTGTCAATATTTATACACTGACTGACTCCCCACTGTTGAACTTGAGACTGCCATGCTGTGTTCCCACCCTTAAACTTATCTGAATTTCCCATGCAGTGCAAACAACATAATCAAGGGGTTACATAGAGGCACTGTGGCCCAAGGCATAATACACTACCTTATAAAGGTGAATTCAGTGACTATCTTTACAAATTTAAAGCCTCTTTGTATTATACAAACCTGTGTGGTATGAGTGAATTTTGCATTAGATTTTGACACCTGAGACAGACATAATCACAAGGAGGTTACTCTAGTGCAATGAGATTTAACCCCAGTTGTGCAATACTATTTTCACCATGTTTTTGCTTCTGTGTGCTACTTGTCACTACAAAACAGAGCCAGTTGTGAACTAGACAGCCGTTAGTGTTATTATACTATTATATTGAAATATCTTACACATATGGCCTTTTAGAAAACAATGTCTTTATTTCCCTTTCATACAAGGGAACGTTAACATGAGAGACTATAATCATAAAAAATATACAATCTGTTCTTGTTAAAAAATAAATTACATTGAAACTTTATGTGGCAAAATAGTTTATAAGGTATCTCATTATTGTCTCTAGAACCAAGACAGCAATCTCACTCCCACTATTTAAAGTTTATGACTTATGGTCATTATATTTCTGGTTGGATTATCATGTATTCACCAAAAATGGTTATCCAAATTTTCATGTTTTACATAATTTTTATTTAGTAGCAGACCTGCCTAGATTATTTTTATGATCACAGTAGGCTCCATTGCCTTACAATTTGCACCCCACACTGACATACTCAGGCAGTGCACCTTATACAATTTGTTATCTTGAGAACACGCCCTTATTTCCAAGACTTGAACGCCGCATTGATTACCCTTCTTTTGTAGGCGTGGCTACTTTAAAAGAGGGAGGAGTTGTTGTGTCTGCTGCGTGTGTGTGCGTGTTTGTACGTGCGTGCGTGCGTGCGTGCGCTGGTGTGTCTCCCCACGGCAGCATGAGATGAGCTGCCTGCGGTCTTTGCAGCCACTGTTTGTGCCTCCTCCTCTTCCTCTGTGTGTCTGTCCGGTACGGGGATGTTGACCAGTAGATTGTGAGCCAGCGCTGTCCACTTTGTTCCTGAAGCCGCTCCGCGCGCTCTCTCCGCGGGTTGTTCGGCCCCTCTGAAGCCACTGGACTCTGGACTGATCTGGCTTTAAGGTGAGTGGTACCGGATGAAGACGCTCGTAATCAGTGTTGGGGGTTGTATAGAAAGTCCGCACAGATAGGCAGACCGGTCAGCGTGCGTGTCAGAAAAGTTGTTTGCGGGACATTGCGTTGGAAGATAACCGGGCCATGCGCTTTTTAACTGCGCTAAATGAACTTTCCAAACGTGTAGCTTACAGCGGCTCCTCTCCTGAACCACGATGACTGCACTGTACTGGCTTCCTTCCGTCTGCACTCGCTCCTCGTGTCCAAGCCACTCACTCACTTCTGTGCCGCTAACCTAAAACATGGAAGCCCTCTTTTTTTTTTTTTTTATCACTGACAGTTATTGGATGCTTGTGCTCGCCTTGTTTACAATTACGTAACTGTATGTGTGCAGTTGTCCATGGGCAACTACTTTCTGTCCCGTAGCTCCACCAGGACGCACCCCCCACCCTTTTTTCACCCACTCACCCCTCCTCGCCCCCACCACACCACACCACACCACAGTAGCACCCAGCAGCTCTTCAACTCAATTCTGGGAGAGTTTCAGCACCAGCAGCAGACCTTATCGCCTTATCCCTTTGGCACCAGTTTGCTTTGGGGGTGGGGAGGAGGGGTGAGGGAAAGAGGCGTTTTTTGGGGTATACTTGATTAGAAGAGTTGGTAACTTTTATTGTATTTCTTCATGTTGGAAAAAGTCTATTGCCTAGTTATTATTTAGGCCTATATAACAATTAAAGTCATATGTTCTGTTAACTCTTTATTTTTTTCAAAACACTGTTGTGAAATGGTTATTCTGAAATAAAATTCAAATGTGTCTATCCCCTGAATTTCCTATGATATGATTGCAACTGTTTGTATTTTATCCAGTCCAATGTTTTGTCCCAGATGCCCTTCTATCCTGATGCAACTCTTTATTTTTGGCTTGTGATGTTTTTGTTGTGATTACCCAATTTTTTTGTGGTGTTAAACTTTTTTTCATTTTGCATTTCCTTGAATCATTGCCTTTTCCGCCAATTGTAAATGTGAATAGGAGTCATCAATCTTATTTTTTTGTAGGCTTACAGTTGAAAATGCATGTGAGTTTCTGTCTCGTATATCGATCACATAACATGTATCTTGAGAATGGTGCATTCTCGTTTTAATGACTGTCTGGCCTTTATCTCTTGTAACTTTATTTCCAAATGTCTCAACTAAACTGCAGCTCTTTTATAGACTCTTCGATTTGCCCTGTCATTCGGGCAAGCTTCCAAGTCAATTTCTTTATTAGCTGCATGTGCTTTCTCTGGAAAGCACAAAGTTGCATAACAGCCTTAAAATTTATGATTCAGTCCTGGAACTATCAGCTTTGGCTTGTGCATTATGAGTCCAGACCAAGTCTATAGCAGAGCGTGACTGAAGAGTTTAGGAGAGCCGTAGGGGTGTGGTGCTCAAGCTAAGATCTAGTACATACTGTAGTCTGAATGTTCATTTATTCTTCTCTTTACACAGATCTAGCTTCAAGCATAGTATCATGATGTAATTCGTATCAAATGTGCTTTAGTTTTTATTATCAGTGCAAGATAAGAAGTTGGCCACACAGGGCACATCCCCAGTTTAGGTTTGTTTATTTATTTATTTTTGTTACAGTTAGGCCACTGTATTTAATACAGTATGCTACAGTAGTGTACTATAGGCTTATATATACCATCAGTTATAAAGATCCAGCAATGTGTTATTATTCAGTAAAGTAGGTGAATTTTCTATGTATAATGATGTATTCGTCCATAATTTTCCTCTTTCCTCCATTCGATTATATTGTGGTCACGTCCCTGTGTGCACATGCTAACCGCTTTAGCTGTGGTTTCTTTTTACCCCTTTAGCTCCAGTCCTGCTATTTCAAGTCTATGCTTAGAAGCACAAGCATGATGGGGCATGAACTTTGCAAGTATACAGACTGCCAAGAGGCACATATTGCACATAATTATACTTGCAATAGGCCTTGCTGCACCAGCTTTACCATTCTGACTTATGTTTATTCCCGTAGGAGTTTAAGATTGCTTCTGCATTTTCTATCAAGAGACACACATGTCATTTTAAAACAAATCAGCATAGCATGGATCTTAAACATAATTGGAAATTCATGTTATCTGTAGACAAATACTGGGTTCATATCTAGTTTGTTTACTTTAGAACAAGACTGTACTAGCTTCAGAGCTTGCTTATCGATGGTAGAGTTTTGGCCTAAACCTGTCCCAAAGAGTTTTATCCTATACATGTTAATTTCCGTGTAATTTGCCAGTTAAACTGTAAGCATTTTCAAAAGGCAAACTGTCTTAAGTTACTACTTTTTAAAAGATTTGGTTTGATTAACTTTACTTTTCTAGACGCTATAGTATGCCCGGGGTAACATTCAAAGGATTGAATTGCCACAGATATGCTATTAGCTGGCATGGGTGCTATAAGAGCCCATGGTCATGCTTTGGGCAGCATTCCTGTGTGTGTTGCGTCAGCAGGCAGTCATTCAGCACTGGTTGGTCTGGGCTTATGCACGGTTAATACCCCTCTCTGATGTCATGACACCATTAACACAAGCCTCTAGCTCAGGTCATATTAGTCTACAATGGTCCCAGTCTAAAAACAGACCAGCCCTACCCTTTTACCAAGTATCAGGTTAAAAAAAAATAGAATACAACTGTGATGTATTTTTGTTCAGCTTAATCTGAAGATCTGTTGCTTAATCTATTGCAGGAATGATTTCTGATTAGTCTTCTCCAGATGTATTAGTTCAACACTGGGTTCATTGTACATTTTCTTGGCTGGTTCCTTTCAAATCCGTTAGACAATCAACTTTTTTTTTTAAATTGAGAGTTAGTCATTTCTTGAATGTTGCATTTTGTTATACATTCAGCTTCAAGTTGATTCGCTCAGCATTTACATGTGACAGAATCTGATCTAACCACAAGTGTACAGTGGAAGATCTGGTCAAATGTGACTCAATGCCAGGTCTGTCGAGAAGCAATAATGGTGTCTTTATTCCTTAGGTAACCAAAAACCAGCTTGGGTGGATGCAAGGCCGATAGCAAAGTTTTTAGACACACTCGACTGTTTGATAAAATGATCTGGCTAACTTACAGTATATACAAGAAGTGTCTGTAAGGCCAAGTGTCCGCCTAGTTGAATTCCTCTCTTGTTATTCTTTTCTATGTTGATATGGGTCTCTCTGCACATGTAATGGAATCTGGGCTGTTCAATCAAAATAAGCCATGGTTAGTTGGTGTTGTTGGTAGATGTACA
This sequence comes from Boleophthalmus pectinirostris, assembly GCF_026225935.1. Lineage (NCBI taxonomy): Eukaryota > Metazoa > Chordata > Actinopteri > Gobiiformes > Gobiidae > Boleophthalmus > Boleophthalmus pectinirostris. The sequence continues at coordinate 22,406,173 of NW_026571447.1, read as the reverse complement.
GTATGATTAAAAGCAGAACAATGCTGGCATTTAACTTGAGCTACATCACTGCCTTTGCTCATTCTGATCCTGCATGCACACGGACCACGTCTGACATTTGGTCATCCTTGATTATTTCTCCCTCTTACTGCATTATTCTCCTACTTGAAGGAGATTAGGATTTAGATTTTTTAATCTTATTTTGTAGGAATACAATCTCTGATAAACCCTTTTTAGTAGTTTTAAGGAAAGCCAAATAACACACCTTGCCCAACCAATGGAAAATACACATTACATTTAAAAGTGAACAAAAAGCTACCATCTAGGATCACATATTCAGTTTAATGTTAAGTGAAGAAGACTTCTGGGTTGCCTGGGCCCACAGCAAACGCCACACCAGAGATGGACTAGTCATCCCATGTATGGTTTTATCCATCATTTGAGCAAACCTGTGCCCAGACACCAGTGCTTCCAGCTTGTTCATTCATCTCTGCCATTGCATAAGCCTGGTTCTCTCAAGCAGTCCAATGAAATCCTCATCCAATTAGGCACTGTCCACATTTCCAAAAGGCTATTCAGTGTCCCCCGGCATGACATCAGGCCCTCTCATATAGCCCCACTTTCCGCTGGTGCTCTCAGATAATGAAAGCTGCCAATTAATGACTAATCAACATGTGCAACAAGCAGATCCAGTGAGGAATGACTACCATCTAATTTGCTGATTAGAAGTGAGCACAGAGATGCTCTGTTCAGCTTTCTCCCAGATCTTTGAGTCGCCCTGCTCCGGTGACAACTGCCTGGGGCACTAACTATGCACACACAGACTGTAGCTTACTGTAGATTTTGTCAGTCATTATAAGTGTATGAATGAATATTCAGTGAAAGCTGTGAGGATTTGAGCATTACCAAAAACTTTGTCAGGCCAGTGATTTTAAATGGGTCCAAAATTTTCCAACCCATTGGCATCAGACATTAGACTTCAAGCTTTGTTGACCGCAAAAGGGAAATGGTTGAACACAGTAGCTTACTAACAATAATAAACAATGCGGCAAAAGTAAATGTGATACACAGAAATAAATCAAGGCTGCATACAAGATGTGGTATAAGGAGACAAAAGGTGAAATGTTGGCTTTTCACTTGGCATAAGGTTATCTATAACATATGGATAAGTAGTTGTACAGTTTTATGAAGTATAGTATAAATGTTGTCTTGTATCACTGTGGTAGAAGAGCAGTAGGAGCCTTGTATATACACACTGATTTATATATCTTTTGGGCATGAGTACTAATGGAGTTGTTAAAAATCGTTACTAGTTATAGTCAAGGAACAAAGCCTTCAAAGCTTTCAGTCAGTGGGAAACACAGCCACACAGTACTGTAACGATACCATATTGTCATTTTCTATAGGTCGGCGCACCATGGAACATTTTGAACGTCAGAATAAATGTAGTCGCTGAAGGTGTCTGACCAATTTAAACATATAGTTCAATAACTGACCTCTCCTCTCTGGGGGTGGTGCTTCAGTCAGTGCATTCACTTCAATAGCCTCTCTGCACGTCTCCAGACAGAGTTGGAGCGGTGCCATTTCTTGAATTAAGACGCTGTTCATGTTCTGGTTTTCTGTGGGATGAGGCGGGGTTCACAGCGGAGGAGAGAAGACTAGACTCGGGGTGAGGTTTGGGGCGTCGATTAGTAGCAATGGTAGCAGTATGGGTTAACAGTGGGAATCGACATGTGGGATAAATTTAGTGGGTGTGGTTCTTTTATGAAGGGTCTATAATCCAATCCAATAATATAATCCAATCAAATCCTATTTAGGAGGGGAACGTCAGATATGTTTTACACTGTTGGCCCTTTTTTTGACAGTTCAGTCTGTAATACAATGGCAAACCTCCTCTCAAATCTTGATAAGGGGAGTGAGGAGGTTGGTGTCCGCTGATCTGAGGTGGCAGGTGGGACCGTGCTGACGGAGAGGTGATAGAGGTGATCAGGAGGACCTTGTATTGGATTCAGTATTAGTACGGGGAGCCAGTGGAGTTGTTTGAGGACAGGCATGATAAAAATGATAAATAAAATAAATGTTTGCTTTTATTAACTGCTCCTGATTCTCTTTTCAAGATGTCAGTTTTTCACAAACTGTCTGCAAGTTAACATGCATTATAGTTGTAGCGCACAGTGGAGGAAGGTTTGGCTCACCAGGCTAACAGGGCTCAGAATTAGCTGATATATAACATCTTCTGGCCAGACGTACTTTAAAAAAAAAAACTATCATAATTGGCCTAAACCGTTCTACCTAAGCAATTCTTGGAGTGATAACAGGAACGTCTCCAGCGCAGTCTATAGCACCTTTTGCTGAGCCCCATGCGCCTTATAGAAATGTGCTGGTGCATTCCTAAGATGACTGAGCCTGTGTGAAAGGCCCAGTGTTAAGCAATGTCCAGCGGATCAGCTGCAGTCTGAGGGGCCACATGAACACACTTGACACACATGAAAGTGCAGATACTGGGATAGGACACAGCTGTGGACATTACTAATGGCTGGTCTCTCACCGACTAGATTTACACCACATCAAAAATCTGACCATTGTCTCACATCTATTATCAGATTATTAAAATAGAGATTCACCGATATGTTTCTTTTCACAGATTGTTTAGAGTACAGAGCAACTGATGGCTGATAAGATGATTTTATTAAGTTAATTAATTCATTTATTTTTATTTTTTTGTCCAATTACATGAGGCTGATATTGATTATTTTTCTCAAATAAATTTTAATTTGTTACAAACTCACCCATAGTCTTTTTTTTTTTTTTTTGTTCTTACCATAAACCTTGAAGAGAGCAGTGTGTCAGATTTAGGGCAGTTATCACTTTGTATTAAAATGTTCAAATGAAGCTTTGAGTGTACTTTTTAGGCACCAAATTGACCAAAACAAAATTTTGGCCTGTGCTGCAGGTTTAAGGCCAAAAGCCGATACGCTTAAAAGTCCAAATGATGTATCGAGCTATCTCTGTATTGAAATGTCAAGAGTTATATCTGATTGTGAGTTATTTGATTTCTTTCTGATCTGCTCACAGCTGTATCGGTTTTGACAAGAAAAATGCAAAGATGAAAATGAAAGGGAAAGATTGAAAGAGTTATCTGTATCTGTCTATGATATAAAACAGTGTACTAATGCTCAGCCATCCTGTCTGTAGCATCTAATGAGGTGCAGTTAGGACACTGGTGATTGATGTCAATGTGTTTGTTTTTTGTGGAAAACTGTTTGTCTGCAAATAATCTGCCTTTGAAGAGGTGACCTTATGTGGCGTCTGGTCTGGACACAGCCCACCCCTGACAGTGGGACGATAAAGCACAAATATTTAGAAGAAAACTTGGGGTTCTCATGCATAGCCCTTTTGTTTTCAATAATTACTTGTCTGGGAAATGCATTACTGGAGCTCTCTATCTCATTTTGTTGCACTCAAACCAAGACTCATAATTCCAGGATAGCTCCAAGTCACTTAACCTTTAAAAGGAAAAATAGTATAAAAGTATGATGAACGAATGAAGCCATCAACAGGTTCTAAAGAAAAACTCAAACTCAAAAAATAACCTGCATGCACCCACACATCATTGCTTCCATTTACATACAGTACCTAAAACATACTGTAATAGCATCATGTAAGATGAAGAAATTGAGACAACCTAATTCTAAGTGTGGCGCCCTAACCACGACTAAGACAAACAAGAGATAATATTAGCTGTAAATAAAGTGGCAGTACATATTTTTGAAATGCAATCACTGGGTCATGAACTGCTGCATAAAAGCACCTCATAGTTGAGAGCCAGAGCTGCTTTGCTCAAAATAAATCCTCCATCTAACTTAAGATCTGGAGAGGTGCCTGCAGTGTATTTATAGGCCTGAGGCTGCAAGTGTTTTCGTAGTGGCAGCGGTGTGGCAGCAGCGGCTACAGGTTGATAGGATACCCACTTTAAGAAGTTCAAATAGATGACTGGCTGATGTTGAATTTGTGGTTATTCTGCTCATGTTTGGTGAAGAGGTCAAGCTCAAGGTTAATTTGTTTATCTCCCCTGTGGGAAAACAGCTAAAAGACACACCTTGTAAGTTAATAAATTGCAATCTATTGGTTCTTTAATACTTGCATCATCATTAGGCATTTTTATATGAATGAAATACAAAATAAATTATTGCATATTAAAATATGCATTAAAGAAGATACTTTAACAAGGAACCAACCTTTTTAGAGCAGGCAAATCATATGAACTCAAGTGTTTGAAACAGGTCTCAATAGTGAAGAACTGGAAGAAGAATTGGACATCAGTTTCAGGAATGTTCTTTGTGAAGACGGTATTACACTTTTGACTTGTGCTACTCTTAAACTTTTCTTGCTCGTGTTTGTTATTTCTACATTTGAGCCTTAAAATTTTGATCCATCTTAGCAACCTGATTGTTCTTGGCCTTTTGATTTTGGGCTGGACACAATGTACTATGTTGCTATGAATTTCAGACAGCGTCTGGTTGCTGTTTGTAAGGGATGTTTACAGTCAGTATGTGGGTTAAGAAGAGCTATTTGCTATATTTGTCCACTGTGAGCATCTCTCATCTCATCATCTCTCTCGTCTCTTGTCATTCTTCCATTTAAACTACCATTTTGTCATCTTCTCATCTTTCTAAGAAATTATTTCCAATCTCTGTTCGTTTATGCCTCTGCAGGTTGCTCTTTCGTCATCTTGAATGAAAAGCCTGTGTGAGAACTGAACAGAAGAACTGAGGTTTGCAAACATGGCTCTCGCTGGTTGTCCTGATTACTTCCTGCATCATCCAAATTATCAGGTAAGACATAATTCTTTTGAAAGCCCTTTATTTCTTTTAGTTCAGGTAAATACCATGTGGATCATGCTTGTGCTATTGGCAAAGAAAGTGCTTGTATTATATTGTCAGTGTATTTTACTGGATGAGAACCACACAACCAGGTATGATTTTATCCCTTGGTACATTGCTGGATAAAAAAAAAATAGCATGCAGTGCTTAGTTACTAGTTTTTCCATTGTTTTTTCATCAACTGCCCTTTTGCTTTGCTATATAGCATGTACATTATCAAAGGTTTGAAAGTACATTGGTTTACCACTTCTTGGGATTTGATTCCATCTGGTCTCAAAACATATTTTACTAAAACATCATGAGCTCTCCAGAAATACCCTTTAGAAGGTTTAAGGATCACAGGACCTGCCTGTGTAGATCAAAGAGACCCTAAACATTTGCATTAAGTCACAAGCAAAATTAGCATGATCAAAAGGCAGTCTGTCTGTTCAGAGGCTTTATTTGTGACCTTTGACCTTGGAGCCAGTGGACGGCGAGTTCAGCCTCTTCATAACAATGTGTCAGCATAGCACTGGAGGTTCACGTGACCAGCCACCATAAAAATAACTATAAATGTATAGAGGTCAGTTGGCAGAGATGTGCACCCACTAGACCTCCTTGATACTAGCAATTCATGATGTTTTGTGTCCTTTGGCACACCCACCTGCATGAATGTCCAAGTGAGGAGTGAAGGAATATTGCCACTTTAACTTGACTAATTGTAAAACAGATGGTGATATTGGAATCTGCTAAAATGATGATGACGATTATTATTATAACAATAGTAAATTGTATTTATTAGGGTTCTTTTCTTGACACTCAGGGGCCTTTTTACACTAATAGGTAGAAGTCCCTCTGTAGGTTTATAAAACTGTATTTAACCTGAGTGTGACGTAAGTGTGCAACCTTGATTCTTCTCTTTTCTCACTTGCTTGTAGCTGAACCTCTAGTCCTTCGTGTCCTGCAGCTTCTAACCTTCAATCTCTTTAATTCCATCCAGTCCATGTCAGTTGTTCTTCATCAGGACTTTTTTTTTTACATACTTGCATTCAAGCTCTTGTTGCTCTTGAGCTTGCCTATCGTTTGTGCTTTTTAATATTTATTTTTACACTGCTAATTTACTGAGATGCTCCAACCGTAATAATAGTTTCTTGTAAAGTTGGATAAATGTATTCTACCCATAGAGTGGTGTTAAACACATAGACACCAACATATGAGCACATGGAATTTGTTAATAAAATATATATTATTTTGAGCTTAAACATGTGAGATACATGTGCAATACAGATTGGATTGACCATATCATTAATGCCATGCGACATCTCTCAGCCTCTAAAAATCTAGTTACATAATTGCAGGCTTCTTAGGCAGTGATCTAGTACTTCTCAGCAGCCGGACAAAGTCACATTCAAGGCCAATATATGGTCTGAAGGAGTGCCCACATTTCTATTTAGTAGAGCTGAACCATGACTATCCCGGTGCTGTTTGGGTGACTGGTTATGGATCAGTCACAGTCTACTGCTTTCTCCTCCGGACATTGCACTGGGGGTCCACTGTGTCACAAGATCAAATGGGGTGGCGTGCTTCCTTATGTGATTTTTTTGTTTTGTTTTCTTTTTCTTTCTTTTCCTTTTTATTTCTAAACCAGGTTAGTCCCATTAAATTCTTTAGCAGTGGGGTCTAGACAGCTGGAACTTGGAAGACAATACAGGAGGCGAACAATGTAATGATTGGATGCGGTTGGGTTAGTTGGTATAGAAAAAGAGGGGTAGGGGGACTGCTAGAGTCCGTACACTAAGGTTGAATGTGACCAGTAGACGAACAGAGAGCAGGGAAGAGGACGTATCATCAAATCATGGATTATACAGTCTTTGAACAATGAAGAAACTGAAGTTCCCTAAACTCTGAGTGAGTTATTTCATTACTTTTTTTGCACAATCTTTATTGTAGGTGAATATTACTTATCATTATCAAAAGCATTTGGATTTTGCTATTATTTTCAACTGATAGTTCTTTAATGCTCAAGAAATATTTATATTGATACGACATTTGGATTATTTATGATCTTGACTATCTTATGTGGTTATCTAAATGAATGTATGTTTGTAATTTTTTTTTCTAATTTTCAAATTGTTCTAACAGGATAGACAATAGAATAAGTATGCAAATGTAATTTTTCTTTTTTATTTGTGATTGGCTTGTTAATAAAAAAACTAAAAAAAAACTAAAATTGCATCACATACAATTCTGAATATTCATATATAATTACAATTGATTTACAGGTTAAATACTAAACTTTAACATCTTACATAATTACTGTGCATTGTAGTAGCCAAATGTCTAGTTTAAATCTGGTAAAGCTGATAATTGATGTCACCACGGTCACCATAAGGCAATCAAACTTTTCTTGCTGCATCAGAGGTCCAGTTGAGACAGTCAGTAGCAATGTTTTTTTTTTTTCTTTTTTTGAACACAGTGGCCTGTCTTAGTACGTTCTGTTCTCTCTCTGCTCTCCTGTCTGCACGGGACGCCAGCCTGTTTTTATATGCACACTTTGGTCCATATACTTAACCCCTTACTAAAATACTTACTTGTGCTAAAATGAAGTAACTGAAGAAGTTCAGTTGAGTGTTTTTGGTGAATTTCTTATACCGATGTGCTATCATGGGTAGAACATGTTTCAGAGGTCATCCCAGGACACGCGGGTTACACGTGGGGCAGCTGGTCGACCGTAATTTGATAGAAACCTGGCACTCCTCATCCACTGGCCCCTCTAATGCACTTACACGCCACTTACACATATTACTTATTTTTATACTGTGTAGCAAATAATGGCCTGAATTTCATTTACAATTCTCGCTATGTAAAAATTTTCAGTATGTAAAAATAATATTTTCTTTTTTGTCTTTTTAGCAGGACAATATAGACCACTCTTCAAATCACCGACAGGCTGACCTCAGTGGTCGGAGTTCTCCCAACCACAATCAAGGTAATTCTGTCTTTTCTTGCTGTTTCAGTGGGTTTGTACTAAGGCAAGCAAAAATGACATATTTTAAATACTAAATAAATGGCTTATATACTTTTACTGCACGTTGGCTGTAGACCTTTTGATAAAAATATCCACATTATTTGTACTGTATTTCAAAATTGTATTAATTGCAAGTCATTTGAAAATATTACAGAAAGTATGAAATAATCAGTATTTATTCAATGCATGTAAATCTATATTTTTTGTACAAATGGTGTTGTATACTCCTTTTACAATTTTTGTTGCAAATAATATTCCTACCATGAATACCTGTGCCAGTTTGGGGCCTGGGTTAAAGCTCAGAGTGTAGTCTCTCCTCTGTATCGTATGATGAATGGTGAAGGGGCGCTACCACAGAGTTAATGTATATTTGGGTCTCTTCCGCTGTAAACATTTGAACAGTTCAAAGGCTGATCTGCATAGACGCAGGGTGCCATTATAATTACGCTGTCTATCTAATTGTGCCATACAGTGCTCATCCATGGCAATCGGAGCATGAGATTTAAGCACAATATTGGCCCAGCATGGAAGGTGAGGGTGGGGAGTCTGAATTAGAGCGCTTGTCCTGCCATGGGAAATAAATGGAGCAGAAATTACATTGTCATTTTCCATGATGAGCCGCGATGAAGGGAGCAGACTGATGAAGGTGACTTCAGCTTGAGAACTTTTTTGGCTTTGGTGTCTAGGCATTGACTTTTGTAAAGGGGGCTAAACACTATGCACTCATTGGCTCATTTTATGCTCTACTGTAACTTTAATTGGAAATATATTTGATTTTACTTTGAATCTAGAGTAACATGTTAAGGTCATGGGCATGCCTATTGTAATGGATTGACGTCTTGTACTGTACGTCCCACTGGGGCCGTGACAGACTGATACTGTCCCACTGTTGTCTGGTCACTGTTGCTCATTTGCATCAGTCCCATATAGCTGTGCTCATTGTCTATAGGCAGCACACTGTAACTGCCAGGACACACAAAGGCCTGTGTGGCCCAAATGTCACATCAGGACAAGCACAACATGAGACTGTACCAAAAACGCGTGTGCATTTCATGTTCACATACGAGTACAACGTGTATGATCAAAAGTACTATGTTCATGTGCTGGATAAATAACTTTGAAACAAATGTGTTTATTTATTTATTTATTTATTTGACAATGCAGTCATACAAAATCACAGGCAGCGCATCCAGCTGATGTGACACAGAGTGTAAGCTAATGCTAATTTTTAACTCCTGTCCCTGGTTGAGCTTTACCCAACACTAAATATTGAGTTTTACATTTTTTTGAACTGTTTAAACACATTTTTCAACATTTCAGACATTCCCACATTCAAACATAAATTACACACAATACACAAATTAACTGAGCTGTTTACTAAGTGCTATATAAAATTGGCTCCACCTTGATTTTATGTTCTGGAGTTTATATTGCATATACATAATCTCAACTTGGCTATAAAATCTTGAGTGCTCTTCTTGGGCCAGTCCTGAGACATGGATGTGATCGTTCCTGTGGAGGAGGGCTGTCTCAGCTGGGCATACAGCTGCTAGGCAACAAATCCCATCAATGGTACCAATGCAGTGCAGTGATCTTACAGTGTGCCTCTGAAGGCGTGGCTAGCTCAATGTATCATGTATCCATTTATACAACCCACATGTACAAGGAAACTCATAGTTCAAATAAAATACCCCAATATATTACAATATGCACAATTGCACATGTTTTAATTAACCTTTCTAGACTATCAGAGTTATGAAACACAATCCAGCAGAGCTGACCTGATGTGAACTCTACCTCTCCTGTTCTGTGTGAGTGACCTGGTGTGATACAGGCCTCTCTCACTTGTATGATGTGCTCTCTCCTCCCATCACTGGTGCTCTCAATCTGCTACCCCTCCCTCGTACCATCAGGTTGCTTTGCTCTTATGGGTTTGTGCCCAGGTAAGGTGTCACCAAAGGTATTGTACTCCCCAGTGTGGAGCCATGCTTTACAGTTTAGACTTGGCTCTACATGTTCATGCTGAACCATTTCTGTTGAAAGCCCTGAAAGGACTGTTTATTATTTTGGTCTGTGTTGTTAAGCCACCTCCATTTTGCTTTTAACCAGTGGGATAGCATTCATAAATAATTTAATATCTCGACAGGACTTTGTGGCTTAGCCGTTGTTTCTAGAGGTTATTGTTTCTAGTTGAAACATAAGAAACACGCTTAAAAAAAACAGAAAACGAAACAAAAACCATGTAGGACATTACAGACATCGTTTGCCATATGCAATTTTCTATAAAACTAATGCATAAGGTCTCTAAGGCAACACTACTGAATGAATCTACTTTAAAACACCATCCCTTTTTTTAAGATTATTGAAACTCATGTAAGCTTCTCAAGTCTCAGCTTTGCCTCATTGGATAAGCTTTTTGTGATTACAAATGACATTGCTGTTTGGAACACTGAGATTCAGCTAATGTTTATCATTGACTCCGACTCATTAATTGTGGTGAAGCAGACACTGTTGCTTAACACACCTGCATTCTTTAAAACACTGTTATCAATTTCAGTTTATGGAAAAACAAAATACAACTTTTAAAGCCACCATCAGTTAGAGCTTTGGGCTAAATTTTAATTTAAAAATTTAATTTTAATTGTACATGACATAATCACACAATATTTATGTAGATTGTGTGGCCAAAACAACTGCAAAAACATTTACACATTCAAAAAAAAAAAAAATGTAATATGCGTAGAATACTAAATTATTATTTTATGTTGACTTTTTATTGATTAGTTCTAGCTTTTCATTTTAACTCTTTTAAATCTTTAAATCAGTAAAACTCAAATCTCACAGATATTTGTGACTTTAACGGGCCTAAATTGATTTAAATTGAAATAAGCCATGTTCCCTCTTTGCATTCAGAATCAGTGTTGCAGTATTCAATCATATGACCTTTTTCTTCTGCACTTGTTAGGTCAGTGGTAGACCTGTCATGATCAAAAATGTGTGATATATCGCTGATTAAAATATAGATTATAAACGATCATATTAAATGCCATTATACCACTGACATGATAATCCTAAATCAGGTTTCCCAAAAAACACTTCTACATGATCATTAACAATACTGTGCATGTACAAGTGTTTTTTGAGCTGCAATACTTAGTGAGTATAGAAGTTATTTATTCAGCCCTCTGCAGCTCAAATCTCATCATGGTGCAGAAGAATATCAAAAAGCTAGTACTCTAGTACCTTAGTACAAACAAAGTACCCACGATAAATATTAACCCCAAAAATAATTGTTCCATCTATGATATATTGAACAATAAGTTGATATCTTAATTATTGTCAGTGGCTTCTCAATGAACTCTGAGACAGCAGCCTGTGGTGTGGGATATAGCTTTCACCAGGTTATCTTTAAGTAGTCACTGGAGCTTATCTGTTGCTATTAATACACAAAAGATTAACCACGTGTGAGCTAAAGGTCCTTGTGATTCAGCAGCATATTTAAACACATTTTAGTTTCAAATAAAAACAAGTGCATTGCGCTGATTCAATAACACTACATATGGTCACATTCACAAATTTTCTATACTTGGTCTAGAGAAGATTTCTCAATCTTTGTGTCTTGTGTAACTGCAGTTAGTCTTTGATGATTGCTATCTGTCTCCCTCTAGTGGACGTCCTGTGTACTTCATTTTCATGCAGTGCACTTTTGCAGCTCCTGTTCTCCACCTTTTCACAGTAAAAATATTTTATTTTTAGTAATTTTTGATAATATTAGATTACATTATTGTGTTATAAAATGTGTATTATAACAATACTTTGTTAATAATTTTTATTATTTGCTATTTTAAATAAAAAATGACAATTAGTAGTAAGTTTATACAGTTTAATTGTCAGTACTATATATCCCCAAGAACCAGAAACTATTTTAAAGTGGCTATTAAGCAGGCAGCTATAAATGGGATTATGTTTTGAGAGGTGTTGGACAGGTGTTTTTTCCCCCTATAGTTCTATGGAAGATTGGCTCCATATACCACATTGTACCCAAGAGATCACCATGCTGTGTGTGTGACCAGTCTTTACTTTCACTTTTGTGAAAGTCAAGGGTTCAACTGCTGGCCACAGCAAACTGAAATTGAAAAAGACGTTGAAAAAATCCCTATAACAACTTTGGGAATTTACTGTTTCAGCTCCTTTTAGTTTCACAATGTGAAACCAAAACCTAAAACATACACAACTTTCAGTTTGAATTAATCTTGAAGTCTTTGGTTGTCTTGTTCTTTTGTTCTTTGTAGGGTTTATGGCCAGTTCACATCCTTCTACGCAAGTTTAAACAGTTTCTTTTTTACTTGTATCGTCCAGATGATGATGTGGATCTAGAGGCCCTTGTGAATGACATGAACTCTTCGTTGGAGAGCTTGTACTCTACATGCAGCGGGCAGCAGACGGAAGCTACACCACTGCTCCACAACGGCCAGCCGCCTTCTTCACATCATCACCACCAACACCTTCATCACCATCATCATCACAACCATCACCGCCATGCTCAGCACCTGTCACACATGTCGCCTGAGCCCACCTCCTCTTCTTCCTCCTCTGCAGACTCTCCTCAGACTGGGCTCCGTCGCTCCCAACCTATGCACATCCTCGCGGTCAGGTACCAGTACTTTACATTGTACAGTGCAGTACAATATACTGTCCTCTTGGGGAGTATATATTTTGCACTTGTGTTTTGTGCCACAGTGTCTTACAATCAACAAAATAAAATTAATAAGTAAAATAAAAAAAGAGACACATGACATGTCACAGTCACAAAAATATGGTCTAGGCACTGTGATTTCAGAGCCTTATAGAGACAACAGGATTTTATAAAGGCTGCTGTTTCAACTAAACTTCCAAATTTAAGAAATTAAACAGTAAATGGTTGAGATTAAATATGCCAGCCACAGTAAATAAAGTAGCCCAAAATGTTCCTTTAGTGTCTTTTGTCTATTAAGAAATTTAAAAAATATATTATTACTAAATCATAGGTATAGTTTAAAAAGTAGATTCAGATTTTTACAGATTTGGAGAACTTGGTATGCTTGCATAATATAAACTGATGCCACATCTAATTTTATTGACAATTTACAAAAATCTTAAAAGATCTAATTTAAAGTACTGTAATAATTTCATGCGCTTTCATTAGCACTGTGAATGAAATCCAAGTTTCCAACTTTTTCCATGAGCCTTTAATTCTCTGAAACAGCTAGTACTCACGCCCTACTAATAGAGCACAGCCTCCCTCTCTACCCGTACCCTCACATTGAACTCATATTGTCATAACTGCAGAAAGTAAAAAGCTGATTTTTTTTTTCTTTACTTTTGAACCCAGTGCAAATGTCTGTTTCGATATAAAGAGCCCTAAGCCATTGCCCCCCAACGGCTTATTATTGTATACATTTAGTAGAGCTAGACTTACCTGTTCCTTCTGTTATCACGTCTTGCTACGCAGTTTTTGACAGACACAGATGAAGGATGAGCAGGTAATGGCATATTCTGTCTTATGAGCTCTCACTTCTCCCTGAAACACACGTTGTGAAGTTCTTATTATTCAGCTCTGACCCCTCAATAACCCCAGCTCTCTGGCTCATATGGGACAACATCAAAAGAGCTATTCCCTTTTGAACTCGCTGCACAGAAACAGAGATAGACTGAGAGAGGAGGGGAGCGGGTTAGCCACTCCGCGAGCTAGACTTTCACCCAAAAAATATGATAGGATGTTGAAAAGTTGATGCTCAGCTGTCAGATGGTTGTGCCTTTTGGGTCGCGAGTTCTCCTGCACTGTATGCACCTAATTTAAAACTGCTTTAAAGTGATGTCTTGATTCAATATTGATGCCTGATGATAAATATTGCAGAAAATTAGCTGGCAAGCTGCAGGGGTCTGTGATTTCCGCTTGCCGGGAGACGCTTCATTATCGAGAGATCAGACAGAAACAGACATGAGACCCGAATACTGTACAGCAATGCATCGTTAGGTTCAAGTCCACAGGCAGATCTCATGTGTCAGCGGCTGAAACTTCTCCAGCCTTGATTTCACTTGCCTGCTCTGTGGAGGTTACGACCTAGGCCCCACTGGGTATATCTTTCATATTTTGACTTTTTCTTAGACTGTTTGTGGGCTGTGTGCAGGAGGTTGCAAGAAGAGGAGCAGCAGTTGCGGACCTCATCTCTCCCAGCCATACCAAACCCCTTCCCAGAGCTGTGCAGTCCAGCCAGTTCACCAGTGCTTAGTCCTGGGTCCCTCCCACCTGGAGAACCGTCCACTGGAAAATATGTAAGTCAATGAAATTCCATATTGTATTACTATTCTATGGTGGAAGAAGTACTCCTTTTTAAGTAAAAGTACAGGTACCAGTGCAAAAAAGAATCACATGAAAAAGTCTACTTAAGCTTAAGTATTAAAGTACCCTCCTAAAAATGTACTTAAAAAGGGAAAAAGTAAAAATATTTCACACAGATTTTGAGATGATTTATTTTTTCCTAGCTTCATTTTTATTTGTATCTTTTTGTTTGCTCAAACTACAATTAAATTACATATAAACCTCTCAGCCTTTTCAGCAGGTGTCAAACAATAATAAAAAATGCTTTTACTACTTTTTAGTCCCGTTAAAAATGTAGTGTAGTAGAAAGTACAGATACTTTCTCTCAAATGTAGTGAAGTAAAAGTTAAAAGTATCCATATTTTACTTAAGTACAGTATTTCACTACTTTTACTTTGTTACATTCCACCACTGATACTATAATTAAAAAATACGGGAGTATTTTGACTCAAACACAAAGAATCCATGCACGCATACACCAATATGCATAAAGTACAGTGTAAAAAGTAGTAAAAATCTGTTCTCAAGTAGAAAACATAGAACTATAATGCTACTCAAGGGAAGCAAAATGAATAATCATACTTGGTCCAAGAGAAATTGTACAAAGTTTAGTTCAAATCCCTCAGTGTTTAAGATACTTATGAGGTAGACCTGACAGGACATGTAACACATAATAGTAGTTCATCAAAGTGTCAAGTAACTGTGTACAATTAGTATTTACAATTTTTTCCTCTTTTTTATTTATTTATTTTACATATTCTGATCCTGATCAACCTTCATGATTACAGGACAAGCGTCAACCGTTACTCTTCCCTTGTGGTTCAGAGAGATGTCTGTGACACTCCAGTAATACTCTAGTTGCACTTTTGTTACATCCTATCTAAACCACCACTGATTTATTCACAAGAAGAACTTGAAGAACAGACTGCATGTACTCTATGTCCTTAGTTTTTGCTATTTTGAAAAATGGAGCATCTTAACATTGTAAATTAGCTGTACTAGTGGTCAGTTTGAGCATACAGGAATTTTCCATGTCCTGTATCTGGCCTGTGGTTTGTCCATCCGAGGTGCTTTGATTGCTTACATGTGATACTAGAGTAGACATGCGTGTATTTGACAAGCTTTGAACACAAAAATTCACCCTTTAAACGATCTTTGTGTTGACACATTGAGGTACCTGCCTTTCTGTGCCGCTGTCCATGTGCGTTTACAATCAGACAGTGATTTAAAACTTTAGTCTGTCTCTTCCTGGAAGCCAGAGGGCGTCTATTGTCGCTGGTAATGATATTCGTATGGGGCCAGGGCGATGCTGGTTACAGTTACATACCAGTTTACAGTAATAGGAAGGCGGCTAATTCTCATAAAGAGCAAAGGCTGGCTGTGATCTTGGTCCGTTTGGGTCCTTATGGTAAAACATCACAGGCTTAAGTTCCAGTTCACTGCCAAAAAATTAGCTCTGCCTTTCTGACTCACAAGCTACTTGATGAATTGATAATCCCTAGCCAATACCCATGCTGTTTGTGTTGGAAATGCACGAAAAGAGTGGTTTGGATTACCATCTTTCACATAAATAAATTTCAAAATGTTAATGTTCACATATCCCCCTAAAAGTCATTATATGTTAGTCTGTGGGGATTTCACTAGCTTAAAGTATAAAACTCAACGTAGCATGGTGAATTTTCATTGAGGCTAAAAGATGAATGCCTCACTGTGTGGTTATGCATTTAGGATCGTGTTACCAGCTGTGCGTAACATTGGCTGCCTACGAATGGGGTGGGTGTGTTTGGTAAATATTCACAAACCATTTTATTTGACTGAGTGACCTGACTGGAATGGGTGGGATGTTGGTTGTTGGTTGGATTCCCACATGAGCTGTTAACTGAGCGGTACAGAGACAGTCTTGGGTTTTTTAAAGAGGCAGGAGGGATGAAGAGATTAGAGGCACAAATTTAGTGTTTCAGACAACTTGTATTGCAATGCCAGTAATAAACTGGAAATATGACTGTAATTTTGATTGGAAATGAAGCCATAAAAAGTTATTGAGACTAAATAATTTCCAAAAAATGTGATAACAATTTATCAGATTGATCCAATAGAATACTAAAAACATCACAGACCTTTTTCAGTGTTAAAAAGTCTGAAACAAATGAAGGCATGGTCTAACTGAAATCTGTACCAGACCTTTCCATGTATGATGTAAATAATAAGAACCATTCAACAATCGCACATTGGGTTTAATAATAACTGTTACAGTCCCTTACATATTACTACATACTTGTATATGGTCACATAGCAATATATACTAGCATTGTTTTTCCTGGTCTTTCTTGTTTCCTTAGACCCCCAAATACTGAAGTAATGTTGAAAAAACTTGTGGAAACTATAATTCTCTGTGTATGTATGTGTTTACAATGTGTGCACGCAACCTGTGTCAGAACTGTGGCGTGGTCCACATGGCTCTGTTTGTTGTCTTAGATGCGTGTGCGTGTGTTTGCAAGCTCTGTAAACTATTTACAAAATTGGCAATATCTGTCCATTGTTGATGATGGCAATGGAAAATATGTCTCATTGCGGTTGGTTCTTCAGTGGAAATTCGATTCAGCACCTTCATCTGGCGAGGTGTGGGGGTGCGGGGTGGGGAACATGTGCAGAGCAGGTCTAGAGAAGAGCAGATTTTGACAAGAAGACACTCAATGAATAGGCAGATTATTGCTCCCAGACTTTGACCTTTGACCTCTGTCACTTAAACCACATGTGTGTGTTTGAGCGCCTTTCTCTCCTCTGTCTTATCTCCTTGTCTGTCTGTATGTTCTACAAACATGTAGCGCAGTTCAACCAAGTTTTTCTTCTTGTTTGGTTTACTGAATTTTCCAAGCTTG
The DNA here is from genome assembly GCF_026225935.1 of Boleophthalmus pectinirostris. Lineage (NCBI taxonomy): Eukaryota > Metazoa > Chordata > Actinopteri > Gobiiformes > Gobiidae > Boleophthalmus > Boleophthalmus pectinirostris. The sequence continues at coordinate 22,389,064 of NW_026571447.1, read as the reverse complement.
AGGCACTTTCTGACAGGCTTTCATGCTTTTTGTGCCTCTGTTTATGCTCAGCTCATTTCTTGGATAGCGCTCTGAAGGCTAAAGGAAGTGGCACATCCCCGTCAGGATTTAGGAATGACTGGACACATACAGTATGACTCCCAATTATCTCACTTTCCTCACTTTTCTGTCTTTCCATATTTATCCTTCCACTTGGCCCAGCTGCTCTCCTCAGCTGCATATGCTTAACAGGGGAAAATGTGAAGGGGCCACAGACACGCAACCATCTGATATTTATAGAAGTGAGAGAAGTGCAGTGTTAGGGATGATATAACAGATGATGACCTGACTCTGTCTTTCTGCCAAAAAAGTTGCAGAACAAACCGCTATTGTTCAATTAGTTTCTATTTTTTTCCTGACAGCCCATTAAGGTCACAGGCCGCTTTTGTGACTAAGGACTATTCCCTTTATAGAGTTATCTGCAGGCTTCTTTGTAAAGGTAAAAAGAAAGCAGAATCAAACTTGAAGGGCTAGTGCTGGTCCTTGCAATAGTAAATACTCAAATAAGAGACCTGGGTCCTAAGGCAGATCTTCTTCCTCAATAAATGCTCAATCCTCCAAACCATAGTACAAAACCATATTTCACAATAGACTTCACTAAAATGAATAATCTGTATATATATATATATATATATATATATATATATATATATATATATATATTTACTCAGTAAAATGTATTCTGGATGCAGGGGAAAATGTCTGCATTTAGCTCAATGCTAAAATTTCCTTATAATGTATATGTTTGTGTTTTACCATATGCATGTCCTCTTGGTTAATGGCAACTTTCACACTCCTTCAAACCTCTACATGGTACAGAGTTTAGATTTTGATGTGTAAAAGTGGCTTTTTTTGTTCAAATAAGATCATCTTTTCACTGCCATGAGGCTCTAGTAGATGCTTAAGCTCATTAATCCATGTCATGCAACAGAAAACTTCATAAGAGGCCCTGAATGCGAGCTAGTTAGCACATATCCATTAATTTAGTTGGTTCTGGTTCTTGACAGTCTGTCCTCAGTAGTGCAATAGAGAGTCTTGTTATGTGCTCCTTGAACACAGTGTTCTCAGAGCTGCTTCAGTCATGCCAGTGTGGGAACGCAGATTTGATCAGTGAGTTGGCAGATTTTGTTGGATTTACTGTACTTGGACTAGATGTCCTGTAGCTGGCCATGCTCTATGGCATTACAGGATCCCTACATCCTATCTGCACCCTATCTTCTCACCGCTGCTTTGTTTTTCATTAACTGTGCATTGTTCTCCATATCATACCATGTGTTGGACTTTGCAAGCGTTTATCTTTTGGTCATGTGTTGTACTACTCTTAAAGCTCCTGTAAAAGCTCAATTCAAACCAGTTTAAATTAAAAATAACACATTTGTCTGTCTTGTCTGAGAGAATCTTGAGAAAGTACAATGTAAGAATTACATTATGATCATTACAAACCATGATGTAAACTGTAAATTTCTTTAGCTTAAGCTAACCCAAGGCATCAGTCATCATTTGTTTGAGCTCAAATCTATTTGTTGGCTCAAAATAATCACTTGCTGCGTACCTCAGTGCATTTCTCTCATGTGATGTAATGAAGAGGCAGTATTATCTGTTGTATGTTGAGTATCACCATGCCTAATCTCACTTAAAGGGTTAACAATAGTGGTTTGTTGAAGAATCGATCCATCCCTCCTCTGACTCTCTTGGCACTGAAGCATGGCATTCCCTGGCTGCTGACTTCCTGAGTGTTGAAAATACTCCAGGTCAAAGGGGAGATTTTTCCACTGTAAACTAAACAGCGGAGAGGAATGCACTCAATGCCCAAACGCTTGAGAACATCTGTGGGAGTATGCACAAGTGTACCCTGATGCTTGATGTCTTTACAAGCTCAGAAATCAATGTGTGTGTTGTGCTTCAGACTCTGCAGGCCAGAGGTGATGCAGAGCTCAAATGTACACTGTGGCACTTGTTAAATAAAATGTAGAGGAAACGTTGCACTACGGCATGGTTTCAGCCATTTGCTCATAATGTTAAATCTTAAACCCACATGCTGTGATTGTCAACTGTCTTTATCTATACAGACCTGTTATCTGCAGTTTACAATACTTTCAGGCTTGTGCTGTCCACACGTGTTTTTTTTATCTTCAAGAAGTTCCACATGGAACTTCCAAAATTGACTTAATATGCTAGAGATATATTGTAATATCTGGTGTTAATTAGAACTGGAAGTACCTCACAAAACCAAAAAATGTCTAAGTTTGTGCAAATGAGTAACATTTAGCAGGAGTTTGACTGCAGCTGGAGGAGATTTGCAGCACCGAGCATCGAGTGAATTACAAATTGCATGGCTGTGAAACGGCAACCTGGAAGAGTGCCATGCAGGTTGTGGTTGAGTCTGGAACATCTCATGTGTCAAGGACGCATTTATCCCAGTGCTAAATGAAAACATGCCTGAACCTGCTTTTTAGACGACCAACTACTGCCACAGACACAAGGCAGCACACGTCACCATTACTGGCATGATACAGAACCGGTTTATAAATAAAACACTTAGCATGCGCTGCATGAATAATGTCCTGTAAGTATGCTCCATGAGAACAGTTATTTAAGGGTGTATCTGATGGCTTCTCATTGCATTATGCGTTCATTAGGATTCATGTGACCCACATATTAGATTGTGTAATGATTGTGTTACATGCTAAATTAATTTACACTGTTAAAATAGGCCAGCGTCACTATAACCGCTGATGCTTCTGCAGTGAACGTGCTTTGCCTATGCTCCAGCTCTGCACAGCTCCAGATGAGATAGTAAAAATGTGTGTGCACATAAAGGCCATTCTTGGTTTGTATGTATCATGTACTCATTTGCATATGGTCATTGCTGAAGTGGCACCAAGGACAAGGGTTTTCAACAGAAACTGACAAAAAGATCATTTAAACTATATGTAGTGTTTAGAAACCCTGCACACAGTTAATTGTCCTACAAAGGCCCCAGCTCTGGGGTTTGCTTATTAAAAGTGAGACAGACAGTGATCTAGTTGAGGGGCAATACCTGCCCATGGCACCATTTTAATACTATTTGGCTTTGGATTTGATCAAGAAGGTCAATAGTTTACATTTACAAATTTAAAAAGATTTAGTTTAGTATTTTGGATATTCATGCACGTTTAAGTAATCCTGCATTTGTTTTATACCTGTCCCCATCTATGGCCCTGTAACTTTTTTTTTTTTTTTTTTTTTTACAAACCTGATACACATAGCTTCTGACAATGTGAAAAATGGCTCTGTAATTACAACTGATTGATATCTACATGACTGCAAATTGAATTAAGGAAAGCAAAAAAAGGCAATATTCTTTCATATTACTGTACTTTTTCAGCAATATGGCTGGTACGTCTCTTAAAGGAGACTAATTACTGAGGTAGTGACAGGAAACCACAAGCCTTAAATATATGTAAAAGGATTACTCGGGTGTTTATCCACAGAACTAAATACTGAAATTAGAAAAAACCTAGTTCCATGGTAGTATTCATGGACCACCCAGGCGCTGAAGCGTGATGCACCTTTAATGGCCCATCCTTCATCCTCGTCCCAGTGGGCAGCCGGTGTAAGATTAGAAGCCACAACTTTCACCCACCTAAAAAGCAAAAGATCCATTACTCCTTCAACTAATGGGAATCCCTGTGTGCTCAGTCTGTATCAACTACAAGCTAGCAATGTACATTTATAGTTGATATATTCAGATTTTTCATAGAGCCGTCTCCACATGTCCCACAAATGGCAATATCTTTGAGCCTGCAGCCATTAAATCAGACCTAAGCTGTACAGACTGTAGACTGCATCTCTCTCTCCCTTCACCCTCTGTCCTTCGTCTCTTTTTCACCATGGTCCTGCCCCCATTCCCTTCATTTAGGGGAAAGTAGGACAGCTCTGGTTTCTGAAGCCACTGCTGTGAAAATGTAAAGAGGAGAGGTCTTGGACACAGTTGGTGATAGCACAGATAACAGGGTACATGTAGAAATAGCTGTTCTTAAAATGTACTGTGTGTGATGGTTAAAATAGGACTGTAAAATATTGCTGGCTGGTCAGTGGAGAACCATGAAAAGAGTAAGGCAAAGACAGTGAGCTTTAGTGGAAACTCCCTATTCTTTTGTAGAGCAATGTATCACGTCATAATTATGACTGTCCAGTGATGCAAATACGTCAGGCGCAACCTTTCAGACATTTAAATCTTGTTTTTGTCTCTTTGTAACTACAATGACATTATATAATGGTGACAGTAGTGAGTTAAACTATAATACAAGTATTGTATCATTGAAAACGTTCTTCACAATCACTAATCCAGGACTTGTTAAACCAAATGAGTGCCTGCATATAGATAGGCCCTGAGTCCATTTGTAGTACGTGCAGACATGCAATCCAGTAAAAATATATTGACCTTGTATGATCTAATGTCGAGGCTCACTTTTAGGTCATCATCTCTGCAAAACTATGCCACCCTTGTCATACTCTGTTTGGCCAAGTCAAAGTTGCTTGCCCCTCCATCTGCCCTCCTGCTGTAAATGGACAATGGTTCCAAATCAGGCCTGAAAAGATATTTGCTGGCCAAAGTCCTTTGGCAAAAAGCCCTCTTTACAATTAAACTTCCGCACACTGTTGGTGAAATATTTGGCTTCATGTGGAGGGATTCTCAGCAGGGAACCACAGTAAACTAAGGCCATGCTCTTCACAGATGTGTACATGACGTTTTCCTGTATAAGGAATACTCACCAACGTTTGAGTGTGTCTGTTTTGGGAGCAGCATTTTTGTTAACTAGGTCTATTAAAAGAACACACAAGAAGGCATGCATAGATGGTGAAGATTGCCAAACTAAACATAGCCATTTGTCCTACTAATTAAATGTGACCCAACGCTGCCTCAGAATGTTCCAGCTTCAGATTCATGAGGCTGAGTGGGTGTAAAAGTCCCTTGTTTATAGACAGAGCAGCCTCTGTGGGTTAACGAACACCCCAATACACTGCACATACACACAGTATGGTCCCATGCACGGCTGCACAGCAGCCTAATGGTAGTCTACCACTGTACTCATATTATTCTCTATACATCTCTATGAAGCCTTTACCATAAGCCATCTTCCCCTCTCCCTCTAGCCTCTCTCTCACTGCTGCCTGCTAAATCTCACTTTTTTTGATTTGCTGAACCCAGAAAGGCCTCTGTGCTTGGGTCTTAATTTGACGGGGTAATTGGATGACAAGGGACAGTTCATAGTGCTTACTCATGAGTCAGCAGAGTTTTCTTGGCTTGTGCCTCCCACTGCTGCTGACTGGAGCGCAGAGTGGGGACCGCCAATTGTCTGCGCCCCATTCAGGTTTTTGTGTCTCCATCTCATCATTGGGATGTGCGTTTCCTGGGCGGCCCGGACCACACACAGCTTCACATTACAGTCAAAGGGCCATTATGTAGGGACTGTTAATGGGAATATGGAGGTGGGCCTGTCTTGTGAGCCAAATCAGCTTATCAATGGCTGCTGCTTCTGTTGGCCACTAATGTAAGGGTTTGCAGGGCAGAGGGGGCAGAAGAGGCCTTGGCTAGTTTTGCCAACAATGACGACTTGCTGAAACACTTTGTCAGCATACTTTTATTGGAACCCAACTGTTAATGAGTAGGGCAAACTCAAAGGCAATATTTTTTGTAAATTGTTAGTAATCGATGTGTAAAAAATATATATATATATCTATCTACATCTATATATATATATATATATATATATATATATATATATATATATTAGATTTAGAGATGGGTATCACTGTGTAAAAAAAAAAATTCTAACAGTTTATAAAAATATATATTTTATAAAAAATAAAATATATGTTTTATATAAAATACACATATATACACAAAAGGTAGTAACTTCAAAAAACCTCCTCCAGTGGTAATCACATTGAAATGATCAGCTGTTTCAAATGTTTGTGTATTTTTATTTATTTATTTTTTACCATGCCTTTTTTGTTCTTGGCAAAAACTATTTATACGCATCCCCCACCTAACTGAATATGTCATCCCAAATAATTTCTTCTGGGTAAATGTTCTCATTGACCATACGGAAATAAGCCTATTTCCCTAATGTCTGGATAGGATGGGATGGCATGGGAATTCTTGTATTCATTTGCATATGAATACAAATGACAGCCCTGTCTGGGCCTTGAAGCAAAACTTAAAGCAACTTCAATATTTGTATAATAATTGTAGTCAGTGGTGAAAAATGTGTTGAAGTGTGATCCAGTAACACCCATCTGATGTAATGGGTAGTAATATGTTTGTAATACCAGTGACTATTTTAGGAGCAGCTGCTGCTAGAAGCAGACATGGCTGCTGGTGCTGAGTGCATGTGAGTGGCTGGGCGTGTGCGTACATGCTTAAGGACACACTTGTGTTTGCACAACACGTGCTATCCTGTTAACTTTCTCCTCAGCTAGTAACACAAGGTTTGAGAACATGGCATATTCACTATAAAGGCAAGTTTGTCCTGGCTCTTTTGCATGTGTCTTTCAGGTTTTGTGTATTTACTGTGTGTTTATTCATATATTAAACCAAGGTATTTTTGAACAGCTTTATCTATATGAGGATGAACATCTTTTGAAGCCAGTCTCTCAGGACTTGCATCACATTTATCAGATCTGAGTCATCAGACCGAGAGATGAGGCCCACTGTCCATGGAGAGAACAGTTAAACTATTCACAAAGTTAAGTTAGTCATTCTGTCAGAAGTCACCTAACGTCATTACAGCAAGATTAAAAATAAAAAGTCATATTTAAACCTGACTGCATCATGGTCTCCAAATGAGATGCAGTCTGTGACTAATCTTCACTGTACACATCAGGTGGCATTAAGTCAACGTTTTGGCTGCTTTGTGTCAACGGTCTCAGAATTTACCCACTTGAGAAAATACATACATTTTCCCTTAGATTTTGATGATAATGCACATTGTGCTAATAATTATTGAGACATTATTCCAATAATTATTGTAGAATGTTTAATAAATTAATTTGGAGAAAAATTCATAGAATTTGACAAAGAGAGCTGAAAGTTGTCTCCAGTACATGGCAGAACAAGGAAATAAAATTCAATAAAAGTTTAATTGTAATAAAACTGAAAGTTGTATATCTCCTTCATCCTATTCTATGCCTGTCTCTGGGCTTTCCCCTCTCTCTGTATGAGTGTGATGTCACGGAGGGTGTTACTGTGCGTGTGCTTGCTGTGCGGGGGGAGGCGGTCGGGTGGGGGAGTAGTGACAGCTGTGTAGTTTAGATATGTAGTTAACAGTAGGAAGCATTCATACTACACATTCTGCTGTAGTGTGTCACCAGACTTCCCCTCACTCCAAACTGCCTCCTTCCTTCTCTCTGTCTGCTCCCCCCTTGCTTTCACTCCCTCCTATATCTCCCTTCCCCCCACACTCTCTCTCTCTCTCTCTCTCTCTCTCTCTCTCTCTCTCTCTCTTCTCTCTCTCTCTCTCTCTCTCTCTCTCTCTCTCTCTCTCTCTCTCTCTCTCTGTGTCTCTCTCTGTTTCTCTCTCTCTCTCTCTCTCTCTGTGTTCTCTCTCTCTCTCTCTCTCTGTCGCTCTCTCTCTCTCTCACACTAACATACTTGTAATGAGTCACCCTGCTCTTTTTTTCCCCTTTTTTCATTCTCCCCTTCCTTCATAGCTTACCACTTTATGGGTGTTACCACTTACACTGCTATTTCCTCCTTCCTTCTGTGGAACTGGGTATAATTCCTGGATTATACAGCGAGCATTCACCTGTTCACACACAACTAAATTTCTACCATCTACCAGAATGGATGTGCTATTAAAAAAAAGTATACTGCGTATATCAAGGAGTAGGAGTAGAAAAAGAAAAATAGGAGGGAGTTTGAAGTATACTGCGAATTTCAGAATGACTAAAATAATTAAAAAAATACAAAAAATACAACTTTGTCTATTTCTGTTTTAATGAATTTCCTTCAGGATCAATAAAACATCTATCTATAATTCAAGTTTTTATTATTATATTTTTATTATTATATTATTTTATTATTATGCTATTTATAGTAATGAAGGACTGAAATCTATCCCAAACCAACATTGTACACTGAATAAGTTAAAAAGGGATAGTGCTACACTCACATGAAGCCAATTTAGCCATTTGCTCTTCTATTAAACTTCAGTTTCTACAAAAGTTTCTATTACTTCTCCCACATTGATTCTGATAGTGACACTGCCCCCAAGCTATACAGCCTCTCATACAAACCCCAGTTCTTCGCAAAAGAGAAACCAGAGTTGAGAGCTTTCAAGAGGGCAGAAAAAGTTGGCCGTGTCTGTGCATGACTGTGCGACTGTGTGTCTACTGGCGGGTGTGTGTGGGAATGATTACATCAGCCTGCTCCTGCCTCCTGATTGGTCACCGGGCGTGTGGTTTGATTCAGTGTGCCTTGAAGCCTGTAGCTGAGGCTGTAACCCTTTGTGAGAGAGGGGGAGAGAGGAGGAGAGAGGAACAGAGAAAGAGAGGGAGAGGGAAAGAGAGTTGTCAGACTAGAACAGCCACTGAGTTCTCTACTGTACCTGAGAGAAGTGCAGGTCAGATGGGCTATTCCTTTACTGACCTATTTACGTACATAGACTTTTGAGTTTCTGGGCTTTTTAGGACAGGTAACGCAACTGTCATCTGCCGGATATCTAAAACAAAATCAGCGTTATTTTTTATTTTTGAATTTTTTTTGTCCTGAGGGGAAAACGTGTGTTTGGGGGGTTTTGTCTGTGCTCTAAAGGAAGTGTGTCTGAGTAGGGGGAGCAGGGCGCACTCCAAACATGCCTTCGTGTTCCCCAGACTGCTGCCTATTACGGGCCGTAGAGGTAAGACACTCTCATTCAATAAAATGCTGCTTCTTAACATATTGTCGATCTCTAAAAAAAAAAAAAAAAAAAAAATTCTCATAATCACAATGGAAAAGGCAGAACTGTTGGTGTGTGAACAGAATTTGCGAGAGTCGGATATAGAATTGACTTTGAACTGAGAAGGTTTTACTTGTGAATTTGGTATATTGCTGTCTAATAATATAAGAGATTAATTTGTACCTCTTTTCTGGTTTGTGCGTTTTCTCTCAGAGGAACAGAATTTTCTTTGTCATAATTTATTCCATGGGAAGTGTGCATGTGTATTGTATGTGTAGACTTAGCTGGCTGGATGTTTCTGCAGGTTAAGTAGGCTGCTCTAGTTCTCTGTGTAAATCATTCATTTCACTCTCAAATTTGATCAAGTAATTTCTATTTTATATTTAGTGGTCTATGTTCTAATGATATCGACACTTACAACACTTTATTTGGTGTAATTAATGGTCTTACTATGTCAGAGTGGATGCGTCTACAGAACAGAGCTTGTTATCTCCTCGTGGCCGTTTATTAATGAGATTTTAAACGTGGGTTCATCTGTTCACAGCAGATGTGCCGCCTCGTACCCAAAGTAGATTGAACTGCAAACTGAACATCCCCAAAAATATCATCTTGAGATTATTGTTCCCACTAGTTTCTGGCATATAATTGAGCTTGAGCAGAGAGAGTTACTTAACCATGGTCTTTCCTCGCACGCAAACCCTGGATATCTGTATTTAGCTTAGACACTATTTACTCTCACCTGTATATTTGCTTCTATATTACACCAACAAGTTGCTTTAAGAAATGCGTGCCTGTGATTTTTAATGCCACAATTGCTACATAGTCTTAAGTGTGTGTTTTTTCTATTGTCTGCTGTAATTACAGGTCTCTCTATGGCACAGTGTATGGGGCACTGTACAATAAATACTATGCTTGCGTTTGAAGTAAATTGCTGGCTTCACCCACACATTAGGCTGTAATAGTGAAAGAACATTGTCAAGGATAATTGACCAGAGTATAAATTATAAATGCTGACCCTTGAGTCTAAAATGTTGATGTTTGAACTTTTTTTTTTGCTGTTTTCTTGCTTAGATTGTGAAGATCTTCAGTGAGGACGGCATGGGGAAAGTGGTGGAGATACCAGCTGACATGACTGCCCGGGACTTGTGCCAGCTCTTAGTCTATAAAAGCCATTGTGTGGATGACAACAGTTGGGCACTTGTTGAGCACCACCCACTGCTCGGACTAGGTAAGAAATGAAAACACTCTCTTACTAACTTCATCACACTTTTAGACTCAGGTAAGTGCAGGTTTTTCACATTTTAGATGATTTCACTGCAGCCTCATATTCTCACGCTGGCAAGTATTCAGGCAGAAATGAATGCTCATGTATGCAGTATATGCACACAGCGATATAATGCATGGTGATGTAATCAACTACTGCAGTAAGACCCCACGAAGGACTAAAGTGATGAAGCTTGATCCCATTAAACCAATAGAGAAGCTAAAAATATTCATATCAGGACACAAATCTTGTTCCTGAATGTACTGCTATAAAACAGATTCACTAATTTTATGTAACGCTTCTGGTGAAGGTTCCACCACTTTGTTGTTTCGATTCAGATGATATTGCTTTGTCTGGAATGCTCCACAGTGTGAAGCCATCAGACCATCAAGTTACAAGTAAAATCTGTGGAGATGCAACCAAGCATTACTTCACGAATGACTGTTTATCAAGGTTCTTATGGAGTAAAAGCATCTGTAATTGAATTTTTTTATGTCTTACTGTGGAACATTCCAGGCAAAGAAATGTCATTGGAGACAAGCAGGTGGCACACCCCTCATCAGAGAAGTTACATAGTGCACATTTAATTTTTTCAGTTCTTTTTTTTTTAATTTACTGCAGCAAGTTTTCAATAACTTCATTTCAACTAAATATCATTAATGACACCCAACCTTGTGGTAGATTTATATATATTTTATGAGTCAAGCTTAGAGGGAAAGAACATCTTGGTGTAGTCTGAGAGTCTATTTTCCCTGAGGAGAAAGCAATTATAAAACACTTACAAAGCACAAGTCTGCCTTCACGTGTGTCAAACAGAAGGGTGTGTTTCTAATAGAATTTTCTCATGTCTCGGTTTTGATTTTTCCATTTATCACAGTAATTCAGAATTCCTAAAGAAGAATATTTTGGCTCAGAAATAATAGCCTCTTAACCCCATCCTAATTTGTGTCCATCTATCATCATCATGCAGCTATGCGTCAAACAGTTGTGCCAGAAAGTGTCTGCCAAGTACAGTTAGGGCCAGCATGTTGTGAATGACATCATTTTTGGCCCGGAGTTACTGTCTATTGTATTACAGCCTCTATTCCATTTTGGAGCACCTGTACACTAACCATAATCTTTTCAGCTCCCAAAAAACATTGATTAGATTTTATCTTTAGTACTTCCAGTAAATAAGATGTGATCACGCCTAATGCTCAAATAAATGCCTTCTATCTTTGGCTCTATATTCAGAAAGGATTATACAGTACATGCTTAATGTTAATTATTTATTTATTTGTTTATTTATTTATTTATTTGTTTGTTTGTTTGTTTTAAACACATTTTTAAATTGTATATTAAAATGGTGTATTTCAGAATGAATGGCTGTGTGTGTGTGTGTGTGTGTGTGTGTGTGTGTGTGTGTGTCTGTGTGTGTTTTTCTGTGTTTTTTTTTTTTTACATTAATCCACAAACTTCTGTCATAATAGACTAAACTGATACATGTTTGGGATTAGCACAATAAGAACCCATGTTTGCAACTTTAAGTTATTGTACTAAACAAAAATAAATTAATTCGACCTACAATGTTAAAAAATTTACATTATTCTGAATTAGAATTACTTTTATTCATCCCTATGGGGAATTATTTTAGTTTGAAGCCAATCAGCAGGAAACACTTTTAATTAAATATAACTGTCACAGTCAAAATAAATACAATCATTATTTCTTTTTTATCAACTGAACCCCCAGTCAAAAACTTACATTATACTTAACTGATAAAAATATTTTTCCTCACAACATATTACATACTAACATATTTACGCTATGTACAATACCATAAACATCTCCACAGTTCGATTTGGAGTGTGCATATTTATAAACTTGCATGTGTTTTATCACTGCACACTTGTAATTATGGTGATGGTGATTATAAATAGAAGTGTGAGTGCTCCTTGAACATTAGTGTATTTGAATAGAGTCCTATTTTGGTCCATCACCGCCCGCTCCTTTTAAATGACGGACTGGGATTGGAGTGTAACCCTGACCTGTGCTTATTAGCCTTAAACAGATTCACAACATTGGCACTCTGAGGTATGATGAGTGGTGAGTCACTGTCACGACCAACAGTGAGTCACCAAACAAGCACCTAAAGGAGACTAAAAGGAATGGAAGAATCGTGACACTTTTAACAAGGTTATGAAGGACACTATAAGAGTTCATCCTTCTTAATATTGTTTAATTGGAGTCATTTTTGTTGTAGGTGATAAAGTATATAGATGCTTCCACAGTAAAGGGGTTTTTGTCTTGCTAAAAAATACATTGAAACTTTTAATAGCTTAAAAATTCTGTGGAACATTTTAAGAAATCTTCTCTGTATTATATTTTTTGAAAAGGATTACAGTAAAAAGTGAGTCATGGTCAGTTTACGTTTATATTCTGTGGCCATTTTGGCAAGGACAGGGCTGTCATGAATCACTCATGTTTTCATTGTCATTGACAGAGGAACCTTGGTCTTATCCAGTGTCCAAGCCCTGAAACCTTGATGGGCATCCTTCAGCAGATCAAAATTGTTCTTGAAATGATTTCTTTATCATGATGTTTCATATAGACAAAGTTTGCCAATGAGCAATTTTGTATAAAGAGATATCTGAACCCAAAAATGTGACTCAGATTTTTAATAGGGCTCTGATGCTATGTGTTTTTCTTTTTAGAGAGGTGTCTAGAGGATCACGAGTTGGTGGTTCAAGTGCAGGCTGCGATGAACAGTGACAGCAGATTTGTCTTCAGGAAGAACTATGCCAAATATGAATTCTTCAGAAACCCTTCGGTAATTCCTCTTTTTGAAGACACTTGTTAACATACCATGTCATTGCTCAAAGATGCATATACTAAAGAAATACAGGCTGAACTGAGATCCTGGACTTGAGTTCAGAGACAAATGCTCTCTTTAACATGTCACAAATCACTGTATTTCTCATTGTTTACCTAACATAAATTGTACAAACTATATGCTAATATCTAGACTATTAGAAATTTAGTATTACGAAAAATATGAAAACATTCAGTTAACTTAAGTTTAACACCAGTAATGCTACTCGCTCATCTCTCTATTTTTCTCATCTTCTCAAACACGTCTTCTTGTTTTTACAGTCTTTTTTCCCAGAGCACATGGTCGCGTGGTGCCAGGAGACGAACCGCACGATTCCTTCATCTCAGCTCCTACAGGTGTGCACACATCTCCCTCCTCCTCTCTGCTTTCCCCTTTAACGCTCTCAGCTTATATTATGCCCCCGTCAGCAATAGCTCACTGTACAATCATGCTGACATGCCTCACCTCTGACCCTTAGACATGATGTCTACAGACACACTCAGTAATAACCAGTGTTGATCCACTGTTGACACCACTGTCTCGGCACATGCACCACTTGTTGGTATGTGTTAAGAATGGATTTAGGCTTTCATAAGTAGAACATGCAGTACTTTATTCAGCAAATATTTGAACAGCTCAAAGTCATGTCATGTAACACAAAACATAGCTGCCTAATTGCATATGTCAGACAAAAATGCATTGTGGGATTTTGGAGTTAATACATGAGATGTGAATGTAGCCCTGTAGTCATGCAATATAGCTGTGAGACACACAAAACCTGTACTTGCATTCATAATTGCAGCTTTCAGTTCTTGTACACTCAAGAGGGATGGATCAGACAGAAGGATAGAGTACTTCATGTAGTATTTTTTTTTTTCTGGATTTATAAACATGAGAAAATGGACATCCTTCCAGTAGGGGGAAAATACTTTTGTAAGAAGATCTGCTTTAAAGATATTTAGTAGTTGTATTCTGGACAGTTATATATACATAGCAGATCAGCTAACAGCAAACATATATGCATGAAGGCTGAGTATGTCTTGTCACTTTATCCAGATATCAGATTTAGAAGCAAGAAGCTGTGCCTCAAAAAGACTAAAATAAAAAAGCTTGTCTTCTTCTTTGCATGGCGTGTGAATGTTGGCTCTGTGCTGGAGGAAAAAGCGTTCACGCATGAGTTCTATTATAGCCAAAGTTTCCAAAACAGTAAGAAACATGTGCTTTTAATATCGAGGAGTCTCTGGAACAGTTTACCTTCAGGCCACAAGCCCCCAGATCCCAAATCAGCTCTAATAAGTTAACCTGCCACTTCATGGTGTGATATTTTGTGAAACATGAATACCACAAATGTTGAATTTTTCAGACACCCACAAGATGATTTGGGCTTGAGCGACAGCCAGTGGGAATGTGCTGTATGTTTGTTCAGTGATGGGCACTGCTTTCCTTGGCTCGTCTGTTACATAACAAAGACTCCGTATTTATGTATTTGTCTTCACTGTGGAATGTGGATTATCTAAGGATGTTAATTACAGGTACTGCCCCAAGTGTAACTATGATATGTGTGCATGTTAGCAGTACTGTGTAAAAGTAACATGGGAAATAGAAAAAAGCCAAAGCACTGGTCTTGATGGAATACAACGTTTGAGATGCAGTATTTGGATTTTTCATGGGTAAATTCTCTTGTGCTCTTTCCCTATTTTAAACTCCAGAACCGACACTGGTGAAAAAGCTAGTTAATCTTTAATGAGTTCTATAAGTTAGAACTATTGTGTGTCTTACAGATGACATAGGTATATATTAGTATGTATTGATTCTTAAGCAGCGCATTTAATAAAAACAGCGTCTCGTTTTCATGGGTACGATCTGAAGCTGGGGCAGTATTCGATAACATTTGTGCTTCACCTTTTGTCTTTCAGAACTTTTTAGCAACGAGTAGCTGTCCAGAGGTCCAGGGGTTTTTATATGTGAAGGAAATGGGAAGAAAGTCATGGAAGAAAGTCTACATGTTTTTGCGACGTTCTGGTCTATACTGTTCAACAAAAGGAACCTCAAAGGTATATAGATTATAAATTAGATAAAATGAATGGCAATTGAGGACTACTTACAAAATTAGTGAATGCTGAGGCTAAATGGGTGATATTTCAATTTCACCTATTGAAAATAAATGCCATTGTATCGTATTTTACACAGGTCTTGCATGTTTTTCTTATAGCGTGCAGTCTTTCTTTACTTTAGTTTCTACAGTCTTTCACTTGTCAAGTAATGTCATCAAATGTCACGCCATTTCCTGACATGTGGCAACTTCTATTCTTTGTCTCCAGGAGCCGAGACATCTCCAGTTACTGGCAGATCTAGACGACAGCAACATCTTCACTGTTATTTCAAGTAAAAAACAGCACGGCGCTCCCACAGACTTCGGCTTCTGTATCAAGGTAAGACACTGCTGACAGATGGGAGACGGCAGCACTCAAAAGAAATGCATATTATGAGCCATTATGTGAGTGACGGTGTGTCTAGATCCTGCAACACAATGCCATGTTGAGTAAAGTTGGTGTCTTCTTATATGAATGACAGCCCAATAAATGCAGAGGGGAGCTAAAGGATGTGAGGATGCTGTGTGCTGAGGAGGAACAGGGTAGGACCTGTTGGATGACTGCCTTCAGAATTTTTAAGGTACATTTTTCATCTGTTAACTGTGTACAGTAATTTGTGTACAGTAAATTGTGCAGAAAAATTTATTACAGAGAAGTATGTTCTGAGTTCTCACTTATATCATGTTGCTGGTTCCATGCCTGAATGAATTTGGAGGGTTAGACAAACTACAACATTTAATATAAAACATATCCAAAATGTAAAGACAACACTGCACTTTAATTTGTAGTTAAACTGAAGTCTTTGTACAAATAAAAAGTCTCTGTTAGAAATCTGTGTAAAATGTGCATTTACTTTATATTTTTATTGTTCTTCACATGGATAGTGAAATATTTATCACCGAAATGTTTTTTCCTCCTTCACAGTATGGAATTGTATTGTACCAGAATTATAAGATTCCTCAACAAAGAAAAACTTTGCTCTCACACTTCTCTACACCAGTAGTAAGTTTGTAATCATTAACTCTGCATTGTTCTCATGATTAATCTAGTAATTCAATTTGTTAACAATTGTGTATCTTTTTGTCTCCCCCTAGAGGAGTGTTTCAGAAAATTCACTAGTGGCAATGGATTTCTCAGGGCGAACAGGCCGAGTAATAGACAATCCATTAGAAGCTCAGAGTGCAGCAATGGAAGAGGGGCAAGCCTGGAGGGTAAGAACAGCATGCATTTTAGACTAAAGGAACCATATGTTGAATGAAGAACTATTTTTTCCTAATTCCAGTTTACACTTGTGTTATAATCATTATGTACTTTTTTTTTGTTGTTGTTTTGTTTCTTTGGCATCTCTAGAAAAGGACTCAGCGAATGAATGTACTGGGCTCCCATAGTCCCTTACACCACTCCTCCTTAAATTCTGGTAAGATACAAACATTAATTAAAGTAATTAAATGATCAGTTAGCTGTGTTTGTAATAACAGATTGATTTCTCTTTAGTTATTCATATAGCCCAGCTGTGGTTCCATGGGAGGATAACCAGAGAAGAATCCCATCGAATTATCCACCAACAGGGACAAGTAGATGGGTAAGAATTCCTCATCTAAAATCGTCCAGTCTGTAATATAGTTACATTGACGGCTATTACAATTACTACAGTCAATTAAATGTTGCTTTTTTTGGAACAGGTTATATCTATTACGAGTCAGTCAGAGCAACCCGAAAGCGTTTGTTCTCACATTGTGCCATCACCAGAAAATCAAACACTTCCAGATACTACCGGTATGCACTCAGTTGGTCTGTTCTCTAATGTTACACCCATATTACATTCCCTTCATAATCCTTTTCTGTCTTAGTGCGAGGAGGACGGCCAGCTCTTCTTCAGCCTTGATGATGGGTCAACCAAATTCACAGACCTGATCCAGTTAGTGGAGTTTTATCAGCTCAACCGCGGAGTGCTGCCTTGCAAACTCAGACACCCATGCACCGTCGTGGCCTTATGACACCCGCAAATCAGCTGAAGCTACCATCACTTGACCTATTTTGCCTAAAACAAAATAGCTCTTCATTTTGTTAAAGACTTTTCAGAAGCTGGTGAATGAACTGCGTTGTTTTATTGTTCTTTATATCGTCTTGAAAGACACAATGAACCCTTTTGCATGGATATTGACATCACATTAGTACAAATTTCAATGCAAGATCTTCCACAAGTCTCGCTACGTACAGTCTCCAATAAGCTCTGACTTTTTTTTGTTTTACTTTTTTGCACAGCTGAATTGTAAGTTGTGCCACAAGCAGACAATCAGCAGATCAAGCTTTTGTGTGGACCACTTTGAGCAATTAAAAAAAAAATGTCCTCAAAAGAAAAAATGTCATAGGTGGAGAGTTGATTGTCTTGTAGTTTTTGCACTCAAAAACTGACTGGGAGTGGCCTTTTGGAGCACATGATTTGCTTCTCTGTGAAAACTGTGAGGTGGTGCCACACTTCCCTCTAGTGTCACACACTTGTAAAGACAAGTAAAATCCAAACCAGGACTGGAGGCACTGGCACTTGCATCTTTTGAAAGAAAGTATTTTTAACGTCACCATTAGAGAGAAAATATCTTCCTCTCTTGACCTCACAGGGTTTTTAATAATTGTTTTTTTTTTTTTATGTGGTCACTGTTTGTGTACCCTCATCTACTGCTTTCTGTAGATTTGTTATCCGTAAACACAGTACACTAAACCATGCATTACAAATTTGGAATAGTTAAATCAGTACTGTTGAAAAATATGCACAATTTATTTTTATTGATTCAAGACACAAAGTAGTGATAATAATGACAGAAATGGCATTTGATTATTAATAAGGAAAAAAAATCAGGATTTATATTTGAATAACACAATGTTCCTTTCTGATCAGAATTGTAACTCATGGAGGAAAGTAAGTGACATGTAAGAATGAGACAACATTTCTGTATGCTGTACATACAATTAACATGCTACCTGTTAAATTATGGGTCAATGGAGAAACACAGGGATGGACAACCACTAGCATGTGACGGGGGAGCCGTTTACTGGAGGTTTTTGATTTTGAGTCGTTTACACATTTCTTTGTCCATTCAGGTTTAAAGTTGAGATTTGGTGAGATTTAACTTGACACCACTGTGCACTACATTCCTTCAAAAGTCTACTTGAAGTCCTACATTAAAATCAGCAGATATATTCCCTCTTGGTGTGTACTACCTACTACACTTAATATAAATTAATACTATATAATTTGACACCCTGTTTAATACATAGTTAGTGCTTAATTGTATCTAGCATAAATGGCTTTCAATGGCAAACCAAACCAAAATCAATTTACATCTACAGCTGTTGGCAGTAGTTAACAGTGCAGTATCTGACTATAGAGATGAATACGTTTTAGCACTGTTGTTGTTCTGCATTGATGCACTTAAGACAGGAAATACTTGAAAATGCGGCAAGAAATGCAGATACAACATTATAAAAATGTTACAATTGATGTAACAAGCTTCTTTTTAGAGATCAGTGTCCCTCACTTGTCACTCCATGCACAGTCCTCATTATTTGTTTAAAAATTGCAAGGACTCAATCATGTTTAAAGTATTATTTCTTCAAAATGTATTTATTTATCTGGATGTAACTGATTACTTGAACATGTACAATTTGCTCAGCGCTGTCTGATACCGTTTTCTTTTGTCATTACCAATTATATATATATTTTTTATTTTTTATTTTAATTATAATTTGTGATCACATCTGGCTCTGTTTAAATAATCTGACACTTTAATGAAGTGATCCCCAGAAATGGTAGACTGGTCTCAGTAATGTTAACATCATATCATTCATACACACATGAGATAAAGTTTCATTATTTGACTTTCACAATAGAAAGTACAATTAGGTTATAAACAGCTAAAACTAGTGTCCATCAACCAGATAGCAAACAATAGTTTGGCACACCTCTAATGCATTAATATTGTGTAAGGTTTTATCTAGCTCAATATTTAGATCAATATTTATTTGTTAATGATAATGACATTAACAAGACCATTATATCCATGATGAAAACTGAAGCCTAAAGGAGTATTAAAACATTTGAGTTGTGTATGCTTTTAATGTTAATAGATTACATTTGACCATGCCTGTGCTTAATGCCATGTACCCTAAAGTGCATTTTATATACAGACACTACACACAGTAAGATTTTATCTGTAGCTTCCATCTATTGTACTAATTATTTCAGGGAATGCAAAAAGAAAACGGTAACTTCACTCTTCTATCATGAAGAGCATGTTCTTTTAATGTGCTTTGCTTCATTCTGTAAATAGCTAAATGGTGTATATTAATTGTAACCTTTTCAGGTATTTTTGTACAAATAAGGGACTGATATATTCTCTTTATTGTAATTAGAATAAAACCTTAATACGTTGATAAAGGAGTTGTTTTTCTTCTTTGAATGAAACAGAGGGAGTAGTAGACAAAGGAAAAAGAGACATTACTGGGGGATAAAGAAGAGGGGCAAAAAAGACAAACTAATAATAAATAAAACTATACTAAAATAATAAATTTATCACATCATGCATATTATAATATTTTAACTATGTATGAGTGCATTCTCTTTAATGGCAATAGTTTAGACTTTATACCCAATGTAGTAAATTTGACTAATTATCCTCTTTCAACTGCAATCAACACTGTACAGGAATCTGTAGTTCACATATTAAGCACTAGATGGCCTAAATATACAAAATGCCATTCTTATGTAGTTTTAAATTGATCCCTGAAAATAGGCTTCATACAGAAAGTCCTCAAAACAATGATGAGGTGAAGGCTATCATTTGCCATAACCGTTTAGGCCTAAACGTTGCATCAGGATGAGGCATTCTGTTTACATTATTTATTTTCTTATTATTCTTGTTAGATGTGAGCTGGTGATTTCATTCAGTAAATAAAAAGGCTAATATGCTTCAGTTTGTCTTGTTTTTTGATCATTAGTGGTCTAAAAGTTGTAAGTTCCATGGCCTAATAGTAGTTGCAGTTTCACAGTATTCACAGCACTGTAGTAGTAATAGCAGTATTTCCAGTAGGGCTGTGCAAAAATATCTAAAACCTGATATATAGTATTGTTAAGATGAAAAATACTATATGGGAATGGGTGGCTGTATCTAGATATCGCTAAGAGTATGTTTTTACTTATTTTGTGGAAGCAGCAGTTTAGTGGCTCATTAGGAGAAATTAGTAGTAGTAGTACTAGTGGTAGTAGTAGTGGTAGTAGTAGTAGTAGTAGTTGTAGTAGTAGTAGTAGTGGTGGTAGCAGTGGTAGTAGTAGTAGTAGTAGTAGTAGTAGTAGTAGTAGTAGTAGTAGTAGTAGCAGTAGTAGTAGTAGCTGTAGTAGTAGTAGTGCATGTATTGTGTCTCATATAAAGTGTCTTCAGTCTGTCTCCTGTCTCCTGTCTCTGTCTCTTGTATGTTTGTGTTTCCAGGTGCAGGTCAAAGGTTCAGAGTTTGTCCCTCATTTGTAACATTGTTATATATATATCAAGGTCTGCAGAATTATTAAGCATCTTCTTTTCTTCTGGCAAAATGGACCCAAAAAGAGATTTAACTGACTCTGAAAAGTCAAAAATTGTTAAAAAAAATAAATAAATTAATTAATTTAAAAAAGTCTTTCAGAATGATGCAGCACTCTTGAAATTGCGTGATCACAGTCCCATTAAATGTTGTGTTGCAAATAGTCAACAGTGTCGCAAGAAACATATTGAGAAAAAAATACACAAATTAATTGCAAGAGATTTGAGAAGAATCAAACAATAAGTTTCCAGTAACCCATTATCCTCCAGCGTGGTCAGAGCTGCAGCCTGGAGTGCCCAGAAGTACAAATATTCAGTGCTCAGACACATGACAAAGTTAAAGATAGCTGAAACCTAACCACCACTGAACAAGAAAAAAGCTGAAAAATCAAGACTGGGGCAAGAAATATCTGAAGACTTATTTTAAGGCTTTATGTACTGATGAGATGAGTGTGACTCTTGGGCTCACGGGCTATGGCTGGATCAGTTATGGGCAAAGAGCTCCACTTCGACTCAGACACCAGCAAGGTGGAGGTGGGGTACTGGTATGTTTATTTGCAAATTTTGAATTGTTTTACTATTCTGACAGATGAAATTAAACAAGTGAGAATGGAAAATAATTGTGCATCCATATTTTTTCCTAAGAAAGCCAAAATTTCACTTTCACTTTCTTAAATATTAAGGTTTGAGGTTTATTAACATTGACCAAGCGCACTGTGGTTGTTCAGTTATAAAATTATTCCTCATAAATACAACTTGCTCAATAATTATGCACACAGTTATTAATAGTTATTCATATTTTAAGGACACAGAAAGAAAGAAAGAAAGAAATACACAATATAAATATATATTGCATATTATTAAAAGGTAACAATATTACATGAAAAAGAAATACACAGAAAAAATATTATAACCTCTATTCCTTGACAGTATACAGGCATGAGCCAATGATCCCACAGCCATTTTATTAAGATTGCTAGCTTTGTTTTTGATCACAAGGTCAAGTAGAAATGACAGGAGGGACTCTGGTAGAACACCATGTTGCTGTAAAAGCAGAACCAAAACTCAGGTAAAGTAAAGAGATTTATTTTACAGATGTGATAGGAGCTGGGAGGGGGTCCAGTGGAGCAGGTAGGCATTGGGCAGGAGGGTCAGATGGAGCACGAGTCACAAGACGATCAGGTGAGTAGAGATGGGAGATCCAGGGAGCACTGAGAGTAGAAAAAATCTAAATAACAAAAAGTCCAGGAAAAGGCACGTAATTGTAAAAAAAAAAAAAGCAACAACAACAAAATCTTCAGGAAGAGAGTCACGAGCTAGTTACCAAGTGGCAGGGAGTGAAGAAAGAAGCAGGCTTATATAGTAGATTGGAGATCTCAGCTGTGTGATGACAAAGAGGCTGCAGTTGGTGTTGTGAGGTGACTCCTCCCAGGCAGGTGAAACACAGAAGAGAAGAGGGAAGGGACAAACTGGAGGATCATGACACATGTACCATAAAACCCATGAAGCAGACGTTCAGATGTAATATTATCTAACCTGCAGGACTTACTCTTAAGCTTTAGTACTGCATCAGAAATGTTTCATCATTTTTGTGGTATGACTATTATACTGCTATTGCTTTCTATGGGCATTAGTAGCAGCAAATGTATTTTTAAAGACATGTGTCATATGTCATGGTCATAAACTATTAACTATTATTATATATTTTATATTATTATTATTATTATTATGCTATTATAAACTATTATTGTACTCTTATATATATATTACAATTAAATCTTTCAAGTATTTTATTATTTCATCACTGTGTAGAAAGTAAAATTATATTGTTTATATATAAAACAAGGTTGTATAAGTGCACATTTTAGGATGTGTGTTTTAGCACAAATATGTGTTTAACCTCTATTCAAGCATCATTTATTACAAACGGGACTTGGGACTTACATATCCTGACAACTGAATTAGAGCTGTCAGAATAATAACTCAAAGACAACACGGTCAACATAATTTGTGACCCCTGAGTAGACATACCATCTTTCAAGCTTAAGAAAAATAAACAGCTCTTAAGCACACTGGCCTTTCTTCAATATGATTCTTATTTTATGTTCAGCACCTTATTCCAATTCTTCATCCAGTTGATATAAAATGATGGTACTTCTTTTAGTAATTATAATAATGTAATTGTGCCATTTTTATGTGGCCTCGTAGCTTTACAGAGTCCTCACTAACATATTTAATTAAAACACAGGCAAGTCTGGACAAACATGGGACAAAGGTAGTAAATAGTGAACACTTTATTTAAATTTTAGGTTCATTGTAAACATTTATAAGTACAGTTTTAACATAATAACCCAACAAATTGGAATTAAAATATAGGATCTGTAAGGAAAACAGCCTTTCCCTTGCATGTTTGTTAGTTTCTGCTAAGATTTTTTTTTTTAAATAAATACCCTTGAAAACAATATACAATTCAGAGAAGAATTTACTCAATCAAGCAGTAAAATGCAAATACTTGTGTATTGTGGCTTGACAAAAACACAGGTCATGCAGTGCTAGTGGAATCAACCCCTCCCAACTTCAAATTTGAATCTGAAACACGAGCAAATAAAAAGGGTGGAGGAGTGTGTGCATTTTTTAGAGATTATTTGGTTACACACAGGTTGTCATTTGGGGTGTTTTCATCATTTGAGTATGTTTCCTTCAAAATGGAGCTAAAACAATCACCATCCATACTCTACATAGTCATATACAAACCTCCTCAGCACTGTCAAAGTTTTATTGATGATTTTACTGAGATGCTTTCAGTTGTTTGCACAGACTTTGATGGTTTAGTCATTATAGGTGATTTTAATGTACATGTGGATAATGTGTTTGACAAAAATGCCAAAGAGCTTAGTGTTGTCCTTGAAACTTTTGGTCTGACTCAGCATGTCAGTGAGCCCACTCACAACAGAGGGCACACTCTGGACCTGCTCATTACAAAGGGTGTAAATATTTCAAATGTCAATGTGGTTGATGTTGCTCTGTCTGATCATTGCTGTGTCTTCTTTGACCTGTCTGTTATTCCCAAACCACCGGCTGCTCCTACAGTTGTTCGAAGAAGACACATAAATGATAACACAGGTGCACTGTTCATGGAAATGATAAATTTTGAAATTGCCTCATGTTCTAATGTTGATGATGTGTTGAACTCTGTGACTTTGAGTGTTTTGAATGTTCTGGATGCCATCGCCCCGATAAAGGTTAAAATGGTTAAAGAGGCAAAAAGCTCCGTGGAGGAATGATGACTCAGTCAGAGCACAGAAAAGGGAGTGCCGGAAGGCTGAGCGGAAATGGCGCAAGTCAAACCTCCAGGTTCATTATGAGATTTACAGAGGAACAATGCATATGTACAACTACACTTTGAGTAAAACAAGAGAGAAGTATTTTTTGGACATTATTGGTAATTGCAGTAACAACTCTCGTGTCCTGTTTGCAACAGTGAACAGATTGACAAACCCTCCAGCTCCACTACCACTAGAACTGATTTCCACATCTAAATGTAATGAGTTTGCAGTTTTCTTTAATGACAAAGTTCAGGGCATCAAAAATGCCATCAATTCCACAACACAAATAACAAGCATGCAGCCACAGAGACACTTAGAGCTGAATCACTTTGCACCTGTAACTGACAAAACTGTTTTAGAGATCGTTACCAGTCTGAGTTCATCTACTTGCTGCCTGGACATGTTACCCACTAGATTTCTAAAGTCCGTCCTCAACAGTTTACTTTCACCACTCACTCACATAGTTAACATGTCACTTCAATCTGGAACATTCCCAAATGCATTGAAAACTGCGGTCATTAAGCCTCTCCTAAAGAAGAGCAGTCTTGATGCCACAGTACTGAACAATTTCCGACCCATCTCAAATCTGCCGTTTTTTGGCAAAGTCCTTGAAAAAGCTGTTTACCAACAGCTTACGAACTTTCTCCAAATGAACAACTCCTTTGATGTTTTCCAGTCAGGTTTTAGAGCCCACCACAGCACTGAGACTGCTCTTATCAAGGTGACAAATGACATCCGCCTGAACACTGATGCAGGCGAAGTCTCAGTCTTGATCCTGTTAGATCTGAGTGCTGCTTTTGACACTGTCGATCATGGGATCCTCTTACAGAGACTAGAGGACTGGGTGGGCATCTCTGGTACTGTACTAAACTGGTTCAAGTCCTATCTAGAAGACAGGAAGTATTTTGTTGAAATTGGAAACTGTGTCTCAGATCACATGGCCCTGACATGTGGGGTGCCTCAGGGGTCAATCCTGGGCCCCCTGTTGTTCAATCTCTACATGCTGCCATTAGACCAGTTAATAAGCAGCAATAATGTGTCCTACCACAATTATGCAGATGACACTCAGATCTACGTCTCTCTGGCAGCAGGAGACTATGGACCAGTGGACTCTCTTGGTCACAGCATCCAACAGATCAGTGTGTGGATGCAAAACAACTTTCTCCAGCTAAACTCTGACAAGACTGAAGTCATAGTGTTTGGTCCACAGAAACAAAGGGACAGTGTCAGCAGTCACCTCCAGTCTCTCTCTCTAAAACCTTCAAATCAGGCAAGAAATCTAGGGGTAATAATGGACTCAGACTTGAACTTTAACAGCCACATCAAATCAATAACATCTGCAGCCTTTTACCATCTAAAAAACATAGCAAAAATCAAAGGTTTACTGTCTAAATCAGACTTGGAGAAACTTATCCATGCGTTTGTCTCCAGTAGATTAGACTACTGTAATGGTCTGCTCACTGGTCTCTCCAAACGAGCTGTGAGACAGCTGCAGAACATCCAGAACGCTGCAGCTCGGGTCCTTACTCGAACTAGGAAGTACGAGCACGACCTGTGCTCAGGTCTCTGCACTGGCTTCCTGTACCTCAGAGAATAGACTTTAAAGCCTTTAAAGTCTCTCCATGGCCGAGCACCAAAGTACATCTGTGACATGTTAGTGTCATATGAACCATCTCGCACTTTGAGGACCTCAGGGACCGGCCTCCTGCTGGTGCCCAGAGTCAGAACTAAACAAGGACAGTCAGCGTTTCAGGTTCATGCAGCTAAAACCTGGAACAGTCTGAACATGTGAGACAAACTCTTCTGTGACGCTGTTTAAATCCAGGCTCAAAACATTTCTGTTTAACTGTGCATATGACTGAAAGGTTTTCATTCCGCACTCTTCTCTCCAATTTGTGTCTCTCTTTTTTAATTTTAATCTTCATGATTATTTATGTTTTGATTTGTTTTATTATGATTTTAATGTATTTTTTATTCTGTAAAGCACTTTGAATTACTTAGTGTACGAATTGTGCTATACAAATAAACTTGCCTTGCCTTGCCTTGCCTTGTACAAGGAGTCTGTGTAGCTGACATTCCCAGGCAGAGACTGAATGTTTACATCTATAAAATGAATTTTATACACAAACTATAGGGGAAGGCTTAGTCTTAGACTTAGTGCCTCTTCGTTGGTGCACAGGCCACGGGAGCATCTTCCTAGTTTGATCTAGGTAATGAGTTGTGAATCAGCATATCCCTCTCAATAAGTAATTAATGTCCTTGCCCTATTTAGTTAAATAATTAGACATATAGACAGACATAGACTATCTTGTGCATGAATATGAACTGAATCTGAATAATGTAGTCCCTGTTTTCTGTGTGACTGTATAGTGAATTGTAGCAGTACAATAAAACAATACAGCAGTACATCAGTTACATAATAGCAGTAGTTAAGCAAAAACTAAGCATGGTCTTTTGCCCTAACAGATCCAACTAAACTAAATTAAATCACACCCAAAACCAAAATTAATAATGCAAAACCAAATGTTAATCAAACCAAAACAACAGTTCAAGCCTAGATTTCAGTAACCAAAGTGCTAGTGCTGTGCAAACCAGTACAATAATACAAGTGCTGTAGTTGTTTTTTTTTTTTTTTAGATGTAAAGTGCCTAGGCTTAAAGTGCTCTGAGGTATTAGATGTTTTAAGTGCAAGGTGCTACCACATTGCAATATCCTCTATTGAACAAACTATCCCAACTAATACATAAATAAACACTAACTACACTCCACAGCTACAGAAAATAAAAAAGGGAAAACAGGAAAAGCATGAATCTAAAACTGTGACTCCTCATTGTGTTTAGTCCTGACTCTGGGCACTGGCAGGAGGCTGATCCCTGAGCTTCTCAGAGTGCAAGATGGCACTAACATGTCACAGATGTCCTTTGGTGCTCGGCCATAGAGAGACTTGTACACAAGCAGAGTCACTTTATAGTCTATTCTCTGAGCCAAAGGAAGCCAGTGCAGAGACCTGAGTAAAGGACTTATGTCCTCATACTTCCTAGTTATGTGCTCGTACTTCAGGACCCAAGCTGCAGCGTTCTGGACGCACTGCAGCGTCTCAGAGCTCGTTTGGAGAGGCCAGTGAGACGCCGTTACAGTAGTCTGACCTATTGGAGACAAATGAATGGATAAGTCTCTCCAAGTCTGCTTTAGACAGTATACCTTTGATTTTTTATTTTTTTAGAAGGTAAAAGGCTGTAGATGTTATTAATTTGATGTAGCTGCTGAAGTTCAAGTTTGAGTCCATTATTACCCCAAAATTTCTAGCCTGATTTGAAGGTTTTAGAGAGAGAGACTGGAGATGCCTGCTGACACTGTCTCTTTGTTTCTGTGGACCAAACACTATGACTTCTGTTTTGTCTGAGTTTAGCTGGAGAGAGTTGTTTTGCATCCACACACTGATCTGTTGAATGCAGTGGCAGAGTGAGTCCACTGGTCCATAGTTTCCTGCTGTCAGTGAGATGTAGATCTGAGTGTTATCTGCATAGTTGTGGTAGGACACATTATTTCTGCCTATTAATTGGCCTAACAGCACTATGTAGAGGTTGAACAAAAGGGGGCCCAGTATTGACCCCTAAGGCACCCCACATGTCAGGGCCATGTGATCTGACACAGTTTCCAATTTCAACAAAATACTTCCTGTCTTCTAGATAAGACTTGAACCAGTTCAGTGGAGTACCACCGATGGCCACTCAGTCCTCTAATCTCTGTAAGAGGATCCCATGATCGACAGTATCAAAAGACTGAGACTTTGCATCAGTGTTCATGTGGATGTCACAGTGTTGTGCAAGTTCACACTTTTCATGAACTAGTTCAAAGTTCAGTTCACACTTGTTCAAAGTGAATAGTTCACGTTCATAGTTCACAATTTTAATTTTGAACTAGCTCAAAGTTCAGTTAATTTTATATTTAGATGAGATCTGTAAATGAAAGGCTGCATTTATCTTTCAAACTGACTTCTAGTTTACAACAACTTTACAAGATACACTGTTGGACAAGTGACTTTAAAACTGTAATGTGTTATTTATGACTTGTTACTGTCATTTCAAAGTCATTTGTTACATTACAATATTACTGTATTTAAAATGTAAAACATTATATGACTATTGCAGCACTTTTAATTTACTCTCACCAAAAGAACTGTTAAGATGCTGAACTTTTGCACCGTATATGGACTGAACCAGGACTAAACCAGGTCTAAACAGGTCTAAACCAGGACTAAACCAGGACTAAACCAGGTCTAAACCAGGTCTAAACCAGGACTGAACCAGGTCTAAACCAGGACTAAACCAGGTCTATACCAGAACTGAACCAGGACTAAACCAGGTCTAAACCAGGTCTAAACCAGAACTGAACCAGGACTGAACCAGGATTGAACCAGGACTGAACCAGGACTAAACCAGGTCTAAACCAAGACTAAACCAGGACCAAACCAGGACTAATCCTGGACGAGAACTTGGAATCTAGGACCGCCCCTGAGAGAACCCCGAGTGCGATCGGGCGTCAGCTGCGTTTAGTTCGGTGGAGCGCGGACTTCTGCGTCGGTCCTTTCGCTCAGGATCACGGTCTACGCGGGCGCACCTCCGGCGTTTCACCGCTGCTGATATCGCGGTGATTTTAGCAAATATGTATGAAGAAAAACGAAAAACCCACCATTTCAATCCAGGTTAAAAAAGCATTGTGACGCGCGTTACTGACATATGTACCAAGTAAAATAATAAGCGCGCGGAGCAGCACGTCCTGTGCGTGTAGATTTCAGAAAATAGGATCCATTCAATTTTTTGACGCTCTACACGAGCGTAGGCGCGTATCCCCGTCAAAATACACAGAGAGTACGTATCTATTGTTGTATTTGTGCATTTACCATCAGCACATTGTGCTCCCTGGGCAGTTGTGTATCATGTGAAAGAGCCCAGATCCACACAGACTGTTAATTAGTGCTTTGAAATTTACTTTTGAAATCCTTGCGTTTGCCGTGGTCAGCCTGTACAGAAGGTAAATACAAGCAGCTAAACGCGCCCAGTCAAGTTTGATTGACTTCCCATTGAGAGACACAAGAGCCCGTACGTTCCGCTAAAGCTGCCGGTTTCGCGAGGTGAAGTGCGAGCAGATCGTCACTCGTCAGGTGCAAACAAATTCCGACGAACCCCAACAGTGACGTACGTCGTTCATCACACATAATTTGAACAAATTCACGTTCAAGTTCTTGATTTACAAAAGTGTTGCGTTCAGTTCAAAGTTCACTGAAAAATGAACGTGTTCAATGAACGCGTTCTTTTGAACTCGTTCATGCACAACACTGGGATGTCATTTGTCACCTTGATAAGAGTGCTGTGGTGGGCTCTAAAACCTGACTGGAAAACATCAAAGAAGTCATTCATTTGTAGAAAGTTAGTTAGTTAGTGAGCTGTTAACAGCTTTTTCAAGGACTTTGCCAAAAAACAGCAGGTTTGAGGTGGGTCAGAAATTATTCAGTACTGTGGCATCAAGACTGCTCTTCTTTAGGGGAGGCTTAATGACCGCTGTTTTTAAAACCCTTGGAAATGTTCCAGATTGAAGTGACATGTTAACTATGTGAATGGTGAAAGCAAACTGTTGAGGATGGACTCTCGAAATCTAGTGGGTAATGTGTCGAGGCAGCATGTGGATGAACTCAATCTGGTGATAATCTCTAAAACAGTTTTGTCTGTTACAGGTGTAAAGTGACTCAGCTCTAAGTGTCTCTTTGTATGCATGCTTGTTATTTGCATTGTGGCACTGATGGCATTTTTAATGCCCTGAACCTTGTCATTAATGAATGTGGCAACCTCAATACCCTTAGATGTGGAAATTAGTTCTAACGGCAGTGGAGTTGGAGGGTTTGTTAATCTGTCCACTGTTGCAAACAGGACACAAGAGTAGTTATTGCAGTTTCCAATAATGTCCAAAAAGTACCTGTCTCTTGTTCTACCCAAACTGTGGTTGTACATATGCATCTTTTCTCTGTTCATCATTCCTGCATGGAGCTTTTTGCCTATCTTTAACTATTTTAACCTTCATTGGGGCAATGACACCCATAACATTCAAAACACTCAAAGTCACAGAGTTCAACACATGATCAACATTAGAACATGAAACAATTTGAAAGTTTATCATTTCCATGAACAGTGCACCTGCGTTATCATTTATATGTCTCCTTCGAACAACTGTAGGACCAGTCGTGGTTTGGGAATAACAGACAGGTTAGAGAAGACACAGAAATGATCAGAGAGAGCAACATCAACATTGACATTTGAAGTATTTACACCCTTTTTAATGAGCAGGTCCAGAGTTTGCCCTCTGTTGTGAGTGGGCTCACTGGCATGCTGAGTTAGACCAAAAGTTTCAAAGACAGCACTGAACATTTTGGCATTTTTGTCATGCACATTATCCACATGTACATTAAAATTGCCTGTAATGACTAAACCCTCAAAGTCTGTGCATACGACTGAAAGTATCTCAGTAAAATCATCAATAAAACATTGACAGTGCTGACAAGGTTTGTATATGACTATATAGAGGATGAAAGGTGAGTGTTTTAGCTCCATTTTGAAGGAAACATACTCAAATGATGGAAACACCCAAAATGACAACCTGTGTGTAACCAGATGATCTCTAAAAAATGCACACACACTGCCCGTTTCATATTCAAATTTGAAATTGGGAGTTGATTCCACTAGCACTGCATTACCTGTGTTTTTATCAAGCCATGTTTCAGTTAAAAACATAAAGTCAAGATTAAAAGCAATAAAATCATTAATTAGAAATAATTTGTTACATAAAGATCTGACATTGGGCACAGCAAGTTTCAAATTAGTTTCAATAGGACTGGATGTTATCTTCTTACAGGGAATGTGAACAAAATGTATCTGTTTAGACAGTAAGTGTCCTTCTGTTAACTGTAATGTGTTGTAACTGGAGATATTGCTCCACTACAGGGTTCCAGACTGATACTGTATTACCTTTATCATCACTGTTGTAATGGCTGAATACATTATTGCGTCTATGTACAGTTATTTACAGTTTTCATTATGTCTGTTTTATATCCTGTTTTGAAGAGAGCTGCTCTCCGTTTTTTTAGGGAGCAACTGTCCTTGCATATGTTTTGGAGCATCACGACCCAGCAGAAATGCTGATGTTTCCTCTCTTTTGGTAATACTTGACACTACTATATATATTTTGTGACTCTGACGCTGGTTCAAACTGAGTTACAATCCTGTATTGAACAGACTTGTCCTCTGCCTCTCTTTGCAAAGATATAAAAAAAAAATTTACTTTGTTGCTTCAAAGAATATTTATTATTTAAAAAGATAATTTTGATAGCCCTGTCTTCTAGCAGCAGCTCTGACCTTATGTTTGGCATGGATTGCCCGTCTGCCTGCGCTTTTGCCAATTTTTTTGTTCTTGTTTTATGATGACAATTTATTTTGTTTATACGTTAACATCAGTCTGTAACAGTGGTAAAAATCTTTTTGTTAACTTTATTGTGGGTGATATAACGATATTAGCATTGCCTTTTATAACTCGCTGCATTAGCTTAGCATTTTGGCCTGTATCAAGTTTTGGAAAAGACACACCATGTGTTCGATTATCCTTCCGTATCGGTTTTCCGAGGAAGTTGCCCAGCGATACGTGTGACACGCCCCTTTTCCTGGGACGGTGAGACTCAGACCTCGGTAGCGGAAAAAGTAGACCACACTTTTCATTGTGTTCGGACACTTTGGTGGTTTAAATGACAATTTCAGTCATTGGTATTACTGCAATACCTTACCGCGACCGTATCCTATGAGTATGGTAGTTGGTGTTGTGGTGAGGCCAATATTGAACAAATACTTGATTTAATGGGCATTAACGTCCCTAAGGTTGTAACAGAAGAGAAATCATAACATAAAATGAAGTGCAATAAAAAAAAAAATTAAATTAATTAAAGTGACAGCGTTTTCATAAAATGAGGGAATAATCATAATCCACATAGTCCGACACGCGAAACATAATAATACACTTTAAGGGTTGTATAGAGGATTTTCCAAGGAACGAGAAATCCAGCGATTGTTTGTCCTTTTTCAAATGTTGCTAAATGTTTCAGCGACCTCAAATATGGATTTTCTTTTGCGGCTAACTGCTCCTGGATTCTTGTCTGCCATTGCAACAAACTTTGTGCTAACTGCGAGGAAGATATAGGTCAAAAAAGCCGCTAAGAACTGTTGCGTTGGTGGAGTAAACAGCGTCTGTGCGTCTTGCGTCTGTGGACTGCGTGACCACGTAATGGCAGCGCGCAGGCACAAGAGGGTCTGTCAGTTACGCTAGAAATGTAGGGAGTTTGATTGAGATTGATTGACAACTAACAGATAACGAGGCAGTGTCGTTATCTATTGGCAAATGTTTAGCTGGCCCCACCACGTCCAGAGTTGATGAATTTTTATTCTCTTTTTTTTTTTTTTTTTGGTCATCATAATTACAAGGCTACTGCATCTCTATAATCTATCATTGACAATTTGAAACAAAACAAAAAAATCCTCCATACAACCTTTAAGTTCGGATGTAGTTATGTAGAATGTCTATTTAAAAGTTTATAAACATCACCATTCTGAGCCTTAGGTGCAAGATATGTTCAAATATTGATTTTACTGATGACAACTGTAATGTCTATTTACTCTTAAATACAATGACAATCAAGTCATATGTTTTTGGTTTTCTAGATAATTTCACAATGAGAGAGTCTTGTGTCTCAGTTCATATATGACTAAAACCAGTTGGAAATAAACGGACAGCTCCTGCAGCCATTTGTTGTGTGTTATTATTGTGTATTTTTGTTAATATACTGGGAATGAGAAAAGCTTGCATGTCTCCTCTATATGCAGGTACTGGCAACACAGGTTCCATGATTGGATTCCGTTTTTATACCAGCAAGAGTGATACTCTCATATTGTCTTTTAATGAGTTGCTTTAAGGCTGTACTAATAATACATAGTGTACTAAATAATCTTAACATTATCATCTTAACAATGAAATAACACACAAATGCATTACTCAGTCAGATATACCTTAATAAATGAGACTGTTAATCAAAGCATCACATTTGTGATACAACCTTGGGCTGTCCACATTTACTGAGTTATATTTTACCCAATTTGACTTTGAAAATCCCACTAATGTCCTGGTTACAGTTGTAATTAATATATGTCAAGGCAGTACTACCGTTTATGAATCAGTCTTACACGTGGGCGAAGAGCTGGACTGTGATTGGACGATCTGGAGGGGGCTAGAGAGAGGGGGGCTCTAAGTGGTAAGAT
The DNA here is from genome assembly GCF_026225935.1 of Boleophthalmus pectinirostris. NCBI lineage: Eukaryota > Metazoa > Chordata > Actinopteri > Gobiiformes > Gobiidae > Boleophthalmus > Boleophthalmus pectinirostris. Next base: position 22,355,647 of record NW_026571447.1, on the reverse strand, counting down.
AAAAGGAAATGTCTCCTATCCTGCTTGTACATACAAACACAGCGGCATAGGCCCAGCTGAAGAAGACAGACTGCAGGATCCAGGCTTTATTTTGCATCATCTACAGCTGCAGCTGTGAGTACATACCGCTATAATCCTATCAACCCATGCAACTTTTAATACTGTAGAGAGACGTGTCGAGTATAAAACCTGTTGAGCCAATAAAGCTAAATATTTTAGTTTTTCAACTGGTTTAATGTGTTGGAAAATGTAGATAGAAGATAAAATCATGTGACTAAAAAGAAATCGAGCTCTGCAAATCCTTTTATAAGGTGATCTAAAAGTTGTATAATCTATTGTATAATCCATTTTTAAGTACTAAAGATTTGGTGAGAGTGAAATATATCTAACTAAACTAGTCTAGAACTGCTCTTTCATTCAATATGTCACTGAAGATGTTTTTATTTTGTAACTACCAGGAAATCTATAGGTGCCCCAGTGAAATGTGTCCAGGCATAGTAAGATTAACAATAGCATTTGGGATTATGTCTGGTAGGTGCTAAGGGTCAATAATCTGCCAAGAGTGCAACAAGTGACATTGCTTTTTCTGCTTGTTTCAAATATAGCCTATATGTCTATGTCTTTTGTGTATTTATGTGTATTTAGTTCTGCTTTGTTCCTGATCTAATATTGGTTTAGAGCTAATTTAATACTGGAATTATCCTAGCTCAGTTCTGGTTTATTAGACCTAGAATTTATGATATTTGCTAAGTGTATTTTAAATTGCTGTATGGTTGTGTTTGCCTGCTTCATTTTCTTAATGCATCTCCACCACCATTCAAATGTTTTGCAACTATAAACAACAGTTATAGCATGGAGCAAAGATCAGTTGTGTGTCCTTATTGTAACTGTAGCCCGCCATAATGTTCATGTCACTCAGCTGACCTGGTTTTGTAGAGCTGATATGAACGCAGAAGAGTTTCGCCGTAAAGGGAAGGAGATGGTCGATTATGTGGCTGATTACCTGGAGAACATCGAGCAGCGGCCAGTCTATCCAGATGTGGAGCCTGGTTATCTGAGGCATCTCATTCCCACCGAGGCACCAGAGGATCCAGAGTCTTTCGATGACCTGCTGAAGGATGTGGACAGGGTCATTATGCCTGGGGTGAGGGCACACTGCTCATCTGTAACAAAGCATAAGTTATTACAAATTTGGTATCAGGACTGGTGGTACATTAGCGATTTAATAACTAGATGCTTGGTCATTTGAAACCAGCTCTTGGCAATTCTTACTGACTTTGTGTCCTTAAGCAAGTCATTCATCTTTCATTTATGATTGTTGTCTGTGAGTGTGGAAACTGAACACACCATACTGTGACCAAATGGATAATTCATCACTTTAAGACAATTACAATTCATTAATATTCTACTTCTACTGACACTGTGGTTGTTTATTCTGCACAGATTAAAAGCAGTAATATCTATTTACATATACACATTTGATGGAGATATTTGATCATGTAGCTTACAAGGAAAAGATCCCTATATTTTGAATTTTGTAATAAGACCCATTGTCTTATTTTTATCTTTCCAGGTGACACACTGGCACAGTCCATATTTCTATGCCTACTTCCCTACAGGCAATTCTTACCCCTCTTTATTGGCCGACATGCTGAGTGGAGCCATTGGATGCGTTGGATTCACCTGGGTAACTTTTTAGTCCTTTTATTATGCCCCATTGTTTTTCACATGACCAGTTCATGACCGATATACTGTGTGTTTTAGCCTGCTAGTCCAGCCTGTACTGAGCTGGAGACAGTGATGCTGGACTGGCTTGGAAAGATGCTGAAGCTGCCTGACTGTTTCTTAGCTGGAACTCATGGCCTTGGAGGAGGTGTTATACAGGTTAGTAGTAAAAATAAAGTTTAAAGATTCTTTTAAACAGCTCAACAAAATAAATAAATAAAATGGTGACTCTTTTAACAATCTGGTCTGCATTAATAGCAATAAGGCAGGACATTACAGACAAAAATCATGTATTTATTCATTTTCAGTTCGCTCTCTTACCTGGAAACGATAACATTGTCGGTCATTGTATTATTTTATATAATAAAATTGCATTCATAGATTTATATGGAAATGTGTTCTTCCTACCATCATAAAGACATAAAGATCACCCTTTAAAGTAGCAGCTATACCAAACTTTCCAATAAATTAAAGGCCAAGTCGTAACCTCAGAGGTGTTCAAACATTCAGTCACTATTTTCCTTTGCTATTGATTTGTGCTCTCTTGTTCATACTGGCAGAAAATTGACAGGAAATTGCCTTTTAATGTGTCATCCACAAACAGAAGGGGATGGCCATGACAGCTCTGTGATTGTGTTCGTGTACCCAAGACCTAAGCATTAGTTTAGTGTTCCATACCAGGCCAATACGGCTGTGTGGTGTGCGCCCAGGCGGAGGTTGAATGGGAGAGGAAGTGAGTGCGTGGAGATGACAGATCATTTCATGCCTTCTTTATTGTGAGTGGTGGGTTTGGCATGTGTTTTTGTTTCCCTTTTGGTGACTAGGCTTTTGGAGAGCAGCTTACAGCAGCTCACTATGGCAACGGATAGAGCTACTCAGAGCGGCGCAGGCTAATGAGAGTTAAGACAGCACATTGTCTAGCCCAGAGTATTAATGCTTATATGTAGACAATGGGGATGAAAACAAGCCCTTTTTAATGACTCCACAGAAATATTACAGCAACTTAATGTAACTCATATAATATTAGAAATGTAGACATGATTCAGCAATTAAATTACATTAAGAATACATAGCCTACACACTTCATGGAGATATTTGTATATATGATAATGTACCTTACAAGAAAATATTAGTAGTAAACACCATAATGCCTTACATTTTTACTTTTCTAATAAGTAACAAAACAATGTGACACTGCCGTGTTAATTTTTGTAAAAGCGCTGCAGCTCCAGTATTATATGATTTATGATTTATAATTTTAGGGGTTAGGGTACAGGTTAATAGTCATTACATGAAATACTGGTTCTGTTTGTAAACCAGGACCACCACTGACCATAAACAAAATGTTAATTTGTCTTGCTGTTTTTAATAAGTGATAAAGCATGACAAATATTCTTTTAAAAATAGTTTAAAAGGCTTAGATCATATTATTTTGTGATGACCTTGAATTCAAAGAGTCATTGTTGCTACTATTCTACTTTATTCACACTCTTGTAATTATGTAGCAGACACACTACTGTAACGCCTTTGGTTGTTTTATGAGGCCTTTGTCTTAGTCAGACAGGAAGTGTGCTTGGGAAGGTGTGCACATTCACAAATCTCCCTTGCTTGTGCTTTGAAACTGACTTGGATTGAGTATTATGTGACAACCACTTATCTCATTATTGATTAAAAAATTTGAGGTCTTAAATGCTATAATTTATTCTGTTGGCATTTTGTCACAAAGTGAAATTGGATTGTGTCTGGAAAGAAATCTATATTGAAATTTGCATTGACTTTTGCCCAACAGACACCCTCAATAATAATTTTACTTTATTATGAAGGCACAAGCTATTGCCACGATGTAAAAAGACTCACTCTGAGGTCACAGCTTTTTACATTACTAACAGTATTACAATAACCAGAATTATAAACACAATGGACAGCTGATTTTGCTTTTAAATGAAAATGCATGCAGTGAAGCTCCTGCCATAAACATGCTAATACTTTGATAACATTTTGTTTCTGTTTTGATGTTGTCCCACAGTCCACTGCGAGCGAGGCCACACTAGTGGCATTACTCGCAGCCAGGTGTAAAGCCATCAGACAAGCCCAGGCTACCAACCACGGCCTGTTGGAATCTGAAATCTGCTCCAAACTAGTGGCTTACACATCTGAACAAGTAAGTGCAAATTTGTTTCACTGTGACTGTGGTATTGTCTGGTGTTTTGATATTGTGAGATGCTTGTATGTGGGTGAAGTTTTGAGCAGCTCCCCATGTTCCAAATACATTTCCTCTGAGAGACCAATAAATTTGCTAACTATCTAAGGTCTATCAACTGACAGATGTATGCCAAAATATCAGAATCTTTGAATGTGCATGCAGTATTTTATGACTAAAAAGTGCTTTCTTGTTTGTTTGATTTGTCATAAATCAGTGGCTTATTTATAGCTTGTTTTGAGTCATTATATTATATTTCTTAAGGTTTAGATATTTAACATACTACATGATTTTTCTAGTTGTATTACATTTTTTTCAGGGACAGTTCATACAAATGAATATTTCTTTAAATATGCCAGACTCAGAAAGCTCCTTTTCATCCATAGTCACGTGGCAGATGTTGTGTAAATTTCTATTATTTGTCTGTTACCATGAAATGTTATTGCTTTGACAAGAATGTTCCTCATTATGGCATTAACTGTAACCATCTTCAATTTAACCAATGACAGGTGTATTTATTGCTAAAAAAGATGCCTTAAAACATATGCATTTTTTTCTGGAAGTGGGGTCCCCGCTTCAGAGATTTGACCTGTAACTTGGCCCAGGGTCATTATGCCTGGGGTGAGGGCACACTTCTCATCTGTAACAAAGAACAAGTGATTAAAGATTAGTAGCGTCACCTGCTTGTTTCCATGGAAATAGATATGTTTAATGTCATACTATGAAACATTCCAGGTACAGCAATAACCTCTCCATGGAAACAAGCAGGCAATGTCATTTAAAGGGTCCACATTACACTATATTCCGATTTATGTTATAATGTTCTTTCCTCATCAAAAACATACCTGGAAGTGTGTTTTGTCTCATTCACACATGTTTATCACACAAATCCTGCATATTTAGCCTTGCTAAAGTTCTTGTGATGTCATGTAATAATACAGGAAGTTCTCTACTGAGTTATCAATGTCCATACACCTTCACTAAAATCATTTGGATAATTTCAGCCCTTTCAATCTGCAAATTGCTAATCTATACACTGAAGTAAAGGTAAAAGGTGGCTCTTATCTTAAACTACCACTACAAAGCATCATAAAGTTGAACAGTGCATTTTGAGCTTTGTAGACACATTAATAAACTAGGATTACTCAAATATGTGTGAATGGAAACACAAATAGAGGCATGTTTTTGAAGAAGTAACAACATTATATCATGGCTTAAAGCTCACAATAATCAAGGTTTTTTAATAATAATAATAATAATGCATCAGTTTTATATAGCACTTTTCTGGACACTCAAAGATACTTTATTCATTCACTCACTCAGTTTTGGTAAGCTACTGTTGAAGCCACAGCTGCTCTGGGGCAGACTGACGCCTAAGGACACAATGACTGACACCCAAGGAAACACAACAAGAAGCAGCTAAATACCATAAATTCAAGTCTGTACATGGTGTTATTTGTGAGCTGGCTCTTATCAGGTTGAATCGCAGACTGCCTTTGTGATTGGGTTAGTGAGTTGCCTCAGGGCCACACAGACCTTTGAACAACACCAGCTTCTGTTATTCTACTGCTGGTGTCAAGACATTACATCAATATTTTTCATATATGTACGTCAACTTTGTAGTGTTTTCTGTTTTTTTTTGTTTTGTTTTACAAATGTGTACCTCCTGCCAGGCTCATTCGTCCGTGGAGAGAGCTGGTCTCATTGGTGGCGTCATCATGAAGAAGGTCCCCACAGACAACAACTATTCTCTGAGCGGCATGCTACTCAAGAAGATGATCGAAGAAGACAAGGCAGCCGGGCTCATCCCTTTCTATGTAAGAAAGCAGAAAGACACTAGTTTACCTTGTCTTGGCATATCTCATATTAAAAGGCCAATATTACATTATTTTTGTTATTCATTATTATTATTATTATTTATTTTCTATGTTATGTTGTTTCCTCATCACAACCTGGATTTGTGTTTTGTTTCATTCACACATGTTTAACACACAAACCCTGCATATTTAGGCTGAGTTTAGTTATCAAACAGAAAACACTCCACCTTGATGTCATGCGTTAATGCAGGAAGTGCTCCACTGTGTTTTCATACACCATCACTAAACTCATTTGGATAATTTCAGTTGTGGAATTGCCTGTCTCTGCTAAACCAAACATAAAAGGTGTTAACAGCTAAAGGACATCAGGTGCAACAAAACATTTTGAGATGTAAACAGAGTAATACTAAAGGGATACTCTAGGATGTGTGAATGAAACAAAACACAGCCCTGCTTATATTTCTGATGAGGTAACTACATTCTAACATGCCTAAATGTTCACAAGTCAATTTTGTGTAATACAGGACCAGTGTGGGGACTAAAATCTGTATATACTCACATCTTGGGGACACCGAGATGCTTATCACAATAACAAATTTTGATATATTGCTACAGAGATGTACTGCAATAAACAATAATACTGAAACTACTTTATACCACTGATACAGTAATGAAAGATAATCCCAGGAAACCAAATGGACAGTATAATTAAAAGGCATGAACTGCATGCTGCATGTAATGTTACTGGTCAATAATTAGCCATAGAAGTCACTTATTCAACTTTTTACAAATGTAATTGTATTTCAACAACAATACCCCAGATCTCCCACTTTTACAAAGAAAATATACACACAATAAATATTGAGCCCCACAATACAGTATATTGTTCCATCTATCATAAAGAATGATAAGTTGATATAATATTTATCGTGACAGACCTAGTCCCTATGATGCAAATTAGATCAATGGCAAAACTGAAAGTTAAAATATTCGTTCAAAAATGTTTAGATTGGGTTGAAAGGAAATGGTAACTTTGCTTTGGGAAGTAGTTAAGGTTAAGTTTAGGCTCAGTCTCCAGGAAATGAATGCAAGTCAATGTAAAGTCCCCCCAAAAAATGAAGACCCAACTGTGTGTGATGTATGTTTCAGTTGTGTGCTACTCTTGGTACAACATCCTGCTGTTCTTTCGATAACCTCATGGAACTTGGACCGATTTGTAAGTCCCCAGTTATGAAGACAAAAAGTAAAGCCACTAAAGGGAAAAAAATACACACACACCAATTGTATTTTTATCATTTGTGTTAGGTAATGAAGAAAATATGTGGATGCACGTGGATGCTGCTTATGCCGGGAGTGCATTCATCTGCCCTGAGTACAGACCTCTGCTCAATGGGATTGAGGTGTGTATCCTGGAAAACACGTCGAAGAAATGTCTCCGTATCGCATGTCTCCTCAAAAGTTTAATTTGTTAACCACCATTATTTGGTTAAATACATTTTGAAGTTTTGAATAATTGAGAATGCAACACAGCCTCAGGTCAAAATATTCTGAACACGTCACTGAAGATCACATGCTAAAGCACCACAAGCAACAAGCTTTTGAAAAATGAATGAAAATAAATTCAAGAATTTAGTTTGCCTGTAGGTCTATGAAATAAGACGTGAAATAGGGATTATATATATTATTTAATTAAGATTGTTTCTATGGATATATCATTGCTCTGCTTGGAATGTTCCACAGTATGACATTAAACAGCTTTACTTTACATTTATTAAATTACATGTGGTTTTATAACTCAAAAATGCTTAGAAAAACAAAAGGTATTCTGACTGTGAGCAGGGTTGCCTCTCCACAGATCTGAGATGTAACTTCGTCTGGTTTGATTTCCATGTAGATAAAAAGATTTAATACCATACTGTGAAAAGTTGCACAATGCACCTTTTTTTAAAGAACCATTCTATGATCCATTTACTTAAAATAAATTATCATACACAGAGCAGGTTTTAGAGGTTTCAGAGATTTGACCTGGAGCTTTCAGCTGCTGCCATACTATGGAAGTTTTCAGGCAAAGCAAAAAAAATAAAAAATCTCCATAGAAATAAGCAGGTAGACACTCCATCATAAAAGTTACATATTGCACCTTTAACGTGACATTTTAGGTGAACAGGAAAATAATTAAACTTAAATTGCTTGCGCTTATCTACAAAGCTCAACACTTTGCATGCTGATAGTATCGCTGGTTTATTAGTGTTTGAAATGGGCTCATGTTAATGCCACAGAGAATGCGTGGAAGACTGAGTGATGGGCCAGAATCTCCAGAGCACACATGAGCTCTTTTGAGGCTAGAAAGGCAGCTGCTGCTGCGGTAGAGGGTGCACAGACCAACAGATAAGGACACCATAATTTCCTGAGGCACAGCTAGACCTTTATATATCACTGTTTATTAGACACAAGTTCAAACAATGTGGAGGGAGACAGATCCTGGCTGTAAAACTGCCTTGCTCTTTTGTCCTTAATGAACACATGGGCCCTAATGACACAATCACTAGTATAAGGAAACCTCTCAGCGTTGTATTAAGCAGACGGCAATTGTCTATACAAATCCTCTTGTAAATAAAACTGTAGCTAAATAGTGTAGTTAAAGTGAAATTTACAATATTGTAGCTGGCTTGTATCCATAGGCAATAGTGGCAACATGTATTTTTCTCAATAATCAGTGGTTTGTGTTTTCATTTTTACGTTGTTGCAAAAATTAGTCTTTGAAATTGAGTTTTGCTGAAATTGTACTCATTCTTATCTAATGTTTTTGTGTAACTGAAATGTTTGCTGGGGTGATACAGCAGTAATATTCATGACGATGAGATAGGGTGATAAAGCAGTAACCCTATGATTGGAGACTGCTGAGGCTGGAGGGGCCGTTGCTATGGGAGATGGGTGATGGGCAACAGGCCTTTGAATCTGTCAGCATCACAATTGTCAGTCAGGAGTCTGCCGTCTTTGTTTCTGTGGTGTGTTATTGCATTTGAGAAGGTTGGGTAGAAAGGATATGAGAAAAGATGGGCAACAAAAAGATTTGAACCGATTACAAACGGTGTAGCTATAAGAGGGGAAAAAAAATCAGGGAGAGACGGCTGCCTTGTGCTTTGCTCCTCTTTTGCATTTCAAATAAAGTGTACCAGGTTTGGTCTCGATAAGACCACCGCAGGAGAAAGTGTTATTATAGAAACTCTACTGTAAAGTATCATGGTACTATATGAACCAGTAAGCCAATGATTACATATAGCTATCAAAACATTCACTCTTGACAAATATTTTTCGGGTCAAACTTTACTGTAACTTTATTGCATCCTTGCAGTCGTATCTGTGGCACATATGTCTCATTATTACATTTTCAGTTTGCAGATTCTTTCAACTTCAACCCACACAAATGGCTTTTAGTCAACTTTGATTGCTCCGCTATGTGGTAAGAAAGATCTCCTTTCTATTCTGCTTTTTCAATATTGTATGTTTTGACTAAGAATGGAATGCTATTTGTCTTTTCTAAGATTTGTGGCTCTTTTTCTGTTTAATGTACCTGAGGACTATCACTATAAGAGCAGTTATTATCACCACTAAGGGCTCCATCCATCTACACCTAGCATTTGCAGAGTAAAAATAGGTCCACGCAGTTCACCTGCCTCATTTGTCAGCAGCAGCTACACAATAAAACAGGAATAAAGAGGCTTCCTTATTTATATTTCCAGATAAAGGGGACACAAGATAAGAACAATTTCTTTAATCTATAATCTAGAAGAAGAAATGCAACACTATTTATGTATGCACATGCTTATCAACAATACAGTTATTTAATTGTTTTTAGCACATTTTTGTTGAAACTTTGTTTAATTTGATAGTTTGTTTCAAACATGTACGTTTTTATTTATATAGTGCTTTTCACATTTGTCACAAACATGCTTTACAGAGCATTATTCATTCACTCCATGCCCGGTGGCGGTAAGCTACTATTGTAGCCACATCTGCCCTGGGGCAGACTGACTGAAGCGCATGTATCTAAACAGGGGCCTAGGTGCTGAAATATTTGCTTTTGGAGGAAGATTTAGCAGTTTTGAATGTAAAACTGTATTTTGTTGAGGTAAAATAGTTTACCCTGTTTGGGATTCTGTATGAACTGTTAAGCAAATGTCAATTTTGAATAGAGATGTGTGCGTGTGTCTTTGTGTCTGTATGTCTTTTGTCATTTAAGATAAGTTAAATTTTTTTTGTGAAGTTTTTAATATGAATTACAAAATATATTGGTTAACCCCATGTCGTTACCCACAGGGTGAAGAAAAGGGCAGACCTCATTGGAGCATTCAAGATTGAACCTACCTACCTCAAACATGACAACCAGGAGTCAGGTGATTCTACACTGAACTTTAATAAACTACTGGTGAATTCTCTATAAAAGACTATAAAAATAGACAATAAAATACACATCACATTCAGACACTCAGGTCTAGCCTGTCATCGCTTGGTGTGTGTCAACCAGATTATTAATGCATTAATCTTTCCCCAACTGTATGTTAAGCTGATTTGCAGTATTTGTGACCCAATTTAATTAACAAAAGTATTAGTATACAAGTATGGGTACCGGATAAGCTACACTGTCCACTGGAGCTTGTTGCATGGTCCTTCCCTGCAGATGTGTGAGCTCCACCATTATTTATCTGATGGACAGTCGGACAGATAGACAATTAGCAGCTTTCCACCCCTCAAACACCTTCTAACAGCCCTGCTCATACTCTACACTGTTCAATCTAATTAGTGGTTATTAGCAGCAGCAAACAGGGCCCTCCATTCTCCACAGACGAGCTAGCTCAAGCCGTGGGATTGTGTAGGACAAAGGGCTTTGTGGACTGTCACTGATCAGAGATACCAAGTGGGTAGGGAATGACAGAGCCACCTGGATGAGGACATTATACAACAATACAGCCTTATTTCAATACATTGCTAAGAATCTGTCAATGCACCCTTACAATTTTAGTTAATGGCTGTGGGCAGGTTTAATCACATTCTGAGGGCTAAGAAAAATGTGCCTACTCAGTTCTTAGGAAATCCGTTAAGGGGACAAAAATCAAGTTCCCATGATGTAGATCTTCTTAGACCATTACCAAGTTCTGTATAATAACATATTTTAAAGTTCAGCTATGGTTTAAAATAGGTTAAGGTTTGGCAAGTATGGTTAAGGTCAGGGTAGGATGACCAAATTTATTTTACAAAATTCAAAAAAGGGACACACTTGCGTTGGAATAAATAAAATGGTGAAAAAAGCATGTGACGCTGTACATTCTCAACTCACTTGTGGGTCAGTCGTAATCTAAGGAACTTTTTTTTTTTTTTTTGCCTTATGGTCATTTTCAAGCACAGTTTCTGTATTTTAGTTAAACAAATGGCAATATATTCCTCTCTTTACTGTTGGTGGGGATCAATTTGGTCAATAATGGGGACAACTGGGACATTTTTTGCATAAAACTGTGACAAATTGTTGGTTTTGGGTAAATCTGTTGGGACAGGACTCAAAACTGGGACTATCCTGGTCACTCTAGGTTTGGGTCAGTCTCCAGGAAATGAACGTAAGTCAGTAATGCCCCCAAGAAGCATGGAAACCCAATATGTGTGATTGAACAGAAACAAGAATTGCATTTTAATTACGTTTGATTTGATCTGCTTTTTGTTGTTATTGTTAACAGGACTGGTTACAGATTATCGGGTAAGATCAAATTTAAATAAAAAATGTAATGTTTACTTGTCAATCTTGGGTAATCAGTGCATAAATTGTGTTTTAGTTTCATTTTGATTTGTTGTGTCTTTTTATCCAAAGCATTGGCAGATCCCACTTGGAAGAAGATTTCGCTCTTTGAAATTGTGGTTTGTCTTTCGCTTATTTGGGATAAAACAATTGCAGGCTCATATACGCAAGGTAAGACAACAACACGGCACACAATGGAAAATGCAATATAGATAAAGTTAAGATGGAGTAATGTGTTCCTCACAAATTTGCTCATCTACTGTCTGACTGTATGAAGACCAATAGCTGATTTATTTTTATTTACATCGTGATAATCTGTCACAACAAAGTCTAGTTCCTTTTTTCTATTATCATTTAAAACTACACACTACATCCACCCCGACCTCTTCACTACCAGTGTGTATTCTCACCATGAGGCTGTCAGTTCCAGTTTATCTCCCATTTCCGGCCCTCCAGTCGGCCCTGTCAATCAAATCAGCCTGTTTTCTGTTTATTTTCAATTTGAAATCAAGCAGAAGTAGAAATGATGTCTGCAGGCATAGCCACAACACACTGCTCTAGCGCACATGGTCTTACATCTGCATTAGAATATACGCAGAAAGACATTTTCCCTTATTTGGGTGCATAAGTTACGTCAGACCATTATATTTAATAGAGTAATGTTATTTTAGATGATGTGAACATTATGACTGCATCAATAAACTAATACACAAGGAGCTAGTTGTGGTTTAAAGGCTTGTAAAAAGCTCTGGGTGAGGGTGAGTTGCTGGCGGAGAATGAGGAAGCGCTGAGGTGGTCAATCTGGCAGGAAATGTGGGTTTTTTGGGACACAATGCAATAAACAGTTTGGCTATGTTTCAGGTTTAATGAATACGCTTTTAAAGTGTGGAAATGAAGTTCCATTCTTATAATTATTTTTTATATTTCTGTTACTGTTAGTTGAATCCATATATACATTATATACATTATATCTACTGAATGTAATAGGCCACACAAAGATGTAATCTTACAGAATCTCTGGGGTAGTAAAAGTACAGTACTAGCTGCATCACACCTCTTGTGGAAAATTATGGTTGTTACAGACAAAATGCCTAGCAAATATTACAAGCATTAAAATTAGATATTGGCTAATGTATGTTGGTATAATTCATAATGATTACCTTTACAAAAATATGATTAATCTTATGTATTTGGTTTCTCATTGTTACAGCATATAGCTTTGGCCAAAGAGTTTGAGAGCCTTGTCCGAGCTGACAAGAGGTTTGAGATTTGTGCAGAGGTGGTGCTGGGCCTGGTCTGCTTCAGAATCAAGGTACGACTTTACACTATTGTAGCAATAATGAAACCATTTGTTTCATCATGAACAGTATATTCTACAGTACATACCACATGAGTGAGCGCTGCTGTCTCTGTCTGCTTGTGCAGGGCTCCAATGAGCTGAACCAGACTTTGTTGAAGCGGATCACCAAGGACCGACAGATCCACCTGGTGCCTTGTCAACTCTCTGGACGCTTTGTGCTTCGCTTCTGCATCTGTGCCCATGGGACCGAGTCTCTCCATGTGCAAAAAGCATGGCAGCACATCACACAGCTCACCTTTGAGCTACTGCAGGAGCATATCAACTAAAGCAGCATGCACTGGGACAAACGAGGGGCCATCTGACCTAAATTAGGCCCAGTGTCAGAACAAAAAAATCATTCCTATCAGATGCTTTAAATTCAATATGTTTATGGTTATATTGTCTTGCGTCTCTTGTTATGTCTTTACATTTTTTGGGAGCCTCCATGATGTAATGGGTGGGTGTTACTTGTTACATGTATGTATGCAATTATTGATTGTGTTCGTAAACTGGTTGAAATGTTAAATGACCAAGAATCTTCCACATTACCAAAACTTACAAGTGTTTCCCTACAACAAGTGCATTATTTATTTATTACATATTTATGAAGAGTCATTATAAAATAGAGTATATGTCTTATGTTCACTGGGAATGTACAATCTACTACTCCAATTACTACTTCTTTTTTTTTTCTCATGTGGGTCTTGTGCTCTATTTTTTTTTTTTTTTTTTTTTTTTTTTTGCCATTGCAAAGTTTTGGCCTTAATGTGTAAAATATAGAACAAATGTTTATGACTAAATATGCAAATGCCATATTTAAGTAAAACACAGATCTTCAACAAAGTTATAGAAATTCTAAAACAAAAAAGTACCCCATTAACCTTGTGACTGTGTAACTATAACATGCTGCTTAGCTGTTGTCACTATTGCTGCTTTGTCATTATTTTTAATAAATGTGGGCAATGATTGATTAGATTTGACTTGAAATGGACTTTTCTTTATCAAATGTATAGTTGCTATTTAAATTAAACATATACAGAGCTGTTCTTATTCTTGTGGAGGTCAAACTGAAAAACAGTTTGAGTTTTATATTTGACACGGATATTTAGAATTTTAACTTCAACTTAAACATCCTTTTTTTAATTATTATTATATCTAAGTTTAAATTTGTAACTGTTTTATGAAATTAGCTTTGGGGGGTCTCCTAGTGCTAGTGGGTGGGCAGGGCCTAGTGCATGTGCAGAGGCTGCTTTTCTCCAATAACTCTCACTTTGAGTGATTTTTTGCACAGTTGATCATCACTCAGACAGCAGCCTTATTGAATTAAAAGCTGATACTACATCATAAATTTACTACAGAGAGTTAGCTTCTAAAGCTAAACGGTCATCAGTTTATAAACAGGAGGAGCTTGTCTACAGTCATTTGTGTGCGGTTGTTGAGAGAATAATGCCACAGAAGAAAGGTCACACAGTCAGTCTGCATAATAGTCAGTGCTATTGGGCTCAGGAGACATAACATGCTTTTACAGGGGTCCATACTTTGCACACATGACCCTTATGAATTAAAGATGTGCTCTGCTCTTACCAGACACTCGGTGGTTAGCCAGTTGATTGAAATGTCATCTCTGAAATGCACAGAGCAATTTCCTGGAAAAATGAAAACGTTTTTCTTATTAAGTCTGGCAAAATATACCAGCAGACATAGATATACAACATACAAAAGAATCGTTAACAAAACAGCAGAAAATAAATGTATCATCTAGAATGCTCTAGAATGCATGTTTTGAATATATTATACTACTACTACTACTACTACTACTACTACTACTACTACTACTACTACTACTACTGCTACTACTACTACTACTCATCATCATCATATGCAGTGAATAAATGCAAGAGATTGACAAACTAAATTAAACAATAAAAATAAAAAAATAAGCAGATGACAGGGGAAGTACTCCACTGTATTTTTAAACTCCATACACCTTAAGTAGAATTATTTGGATAAGTTCAGCTCTGAAATGGCCAGTCTCTACTAAAATAAAGGTTAAAGGTAGTTTGTTCATGTGAAAACTACTGCTTCATGGTATCAATTGGTGGAATACAGCATTTTGAGTTGAGAAGATGCAGACAAACTAAAAATGCAGAATCACATGTGTGAATGAAACAAAACACAACTCTGAGTATGTTTTTGAGGAGGTGACAACATTCTGACATGGTTTAAGGCTCCCAATAATCCATTTTGTGTACTACAGGACCTTCACATTTTCACACTGGTGAAAGAATGCTTCCTGACTTGCACTTGCTCTACTTACACACCAGATGTCACCATTAATCACGCAGCCACTGGGGCCCTGTGTTAGTTTCATCCAATGCCACATAGCCCAAAATATGTCAGTGATACTGACACCAGCGGATATACTGTGTGTCTGCGTGTGTGTGTGTGTGTGAGTGTGAGTGACCTGACCTTTGCATAACTGCTGCCTGTCCACATGGTCGTCTAGTGTACACTATTAAAAGACGCATTTAAATTTTCACACCTCAGACTATGAGCATTTTCTCCTGCTCCCTCCCATAGCTAACATTTGCTCTTGGCAAACAGGAGCTTCAGTAATATAACATTTTTTTTAGACAATGCATCTTCTTCTTCTTCTTCTTCTTCTTCTTCTTCTTTCTTATTATTATTATTATTATTATTATTATTATTATTATTATTATTATTTTGCCCCACCATACAACAGATCATTATGTCAACACTTTAATGTGAAAAGGGCACTGCACAAAAAGTGATTTGTAGTGAAACAGGGCTGTGCAGGTCAAATAATATTTTTGTTACTTTTTTCAGGTATTAGTTACTCTGGATTCTATATTAGTCAAATTCTAATTTCTAAGTTCAACACTGAAATGTATTTTTGCTGTTGTTCTATGACTAATAAGTGCAATTTCCTCCCCACCAGTTAATAACATTTAATGTAAAAAATATTAATACACGTGTTTTTTTCATTTTCATAAAATAAACAAGACTGTGACACAATACTCCAAATCACTCAGCTCTGAGCAGGGGCCTGACAGTCTGTCTGTCAGTCCTGTTGATCGCTCACACGATCGAAGCCCTCCTTCCACCATTTGAGGTTATTGAGCTCCATGCTGGAACACACTTTATCACTTGAGAGACATTAGCTGGGAAAACATTACAGTTTAACAGCCATCAGCACATTAAGAAATCTCAAGTCATGTCTGCAATACAGGGCCTTTCAGTAATATTTCATACTGTCAACTATCAGTTAAAACTAATTATAGCTATATGATACTAAGTGTTTCCTTCAGTAATCAGATTTTACAATTAAAACTGTTATTTCACAACTTGACTCTTGAATGAACATGATCTCATTGAACATCTCTTCCAGACATCTCAGTTAGAGATTGCTTGAGGGATGAAAACATACTGGTGCTTCATGCTATGCTCTGTTTAACTGGAAGAGAGTAAAGTAAACATAGGAGGAGGACATTTAAAGTCATTTTGTAGAGTCCATGGCCATTTGGCAGTGGCATCATGAAATTCAGCTACAAGACCCATTACATTGATGGATATAGTCATCACATTGCATTGATCATTTTAATGGTGCACCCCAACAAATCATCTGCTGCTTACTATCCAATTTCTGGTGGTGGATGAGAGGACCTATTGCAGGCTTTGACAAGACAAGCACTTCTTGAAATGAAATTGTGATCTGATTCTTACAATGATATATTCTGTTTAGAAATTGAATACTATTGCCAGGTCTTAATTCAGAGTGAGTTACATGCAGGCAGATTTAACCAATCTCAGATGCAGCAAATTGTTTCAGTTTTTACTATTGAAAAAGATGTTGTAATTAACTATTAAATACTATGGCGATGATCCAATTTCACTATTATCACTAGCCTCAAAACAATAAATCAAAATCATGACACTGGGATCTAGAAAACTGGAGAGTGGAAGAATCAACAAGCAAAGCATTAAACTCTTATGTGTACAAAGTAAAAGAAGTTCTATAATTTGTTCTGAATGTCACAAGGATATAAGGATATCTTTCACATTTGAGACACGTGCTACAAATTAAAATTGCTTTATGCTTTATGGTCTGGTTCTGGACCTTCCAGCATTTAAACAAAAAGTAGGAGAGACAGTTCTGCCAGGCAGATTTTTAGGCATATCATGGTCAGAAAATAACACACAAATGTTTTCTGGTTAATCCCAAAGAGGACTAATGATGTAAAAAGTAAGGTCAAATAGGCTAATGATGTAAAGAGGAAGACCAAATGGTCAAACTGAATAGTGTCTGTCTCTTTCTGTGGACTGGGAGTGCTTTGGTTCTAATAGATCTGGCCACAATAGTGCTACTACATTTTCTCCCTGATGCAGCTGGGACTCATCGGGGTGTTAATGCATTAGAAAGCCCAGGTTCAGAGACACACACAATTAGAGATCAGTGCGCTGGAAGCGGTCCAAATTGAAGTCCATAATTTGCTGTTTCATACATGCCAGTAGAGTGTTGTCTGCAGAGCTGCTAGAATCACTGATACAAATTGTGCAGGGGTGGAAACAGGGTGGGCTTGAGGGGGCACTAGCCCCCACCCCCGACAAAAAAGCAAAAACAAAAAAACCCAGATTTTGTCCCATTTTCATAGGACATTCAATGTTAACTAAAAATGTTCAAATGGCAAGCACTAAGAGTTCAAAATGAGACTACAATAAAACAAGAACTCCATACTGGTGTTTATAAATCACTAACAGTGCAAACTAGGCCTACATTTAAACTTTAAACAGCAAAACAAACATGGTGGGGGTGGCAACCATAAAAGGCTTAACATGTTAAGTAAGCACCCCATTGAAGAACTTAGTACCCACTAAGCTCCTCCAAGCAGTCTTGTCTATTTGTCATGGGAAATATACAAAGGGATTTTAAGTTTTTAAGTATTTAAACAAACCTGCATGCTGGGGGAGTAACATGTCAATTTGTTTATTCTTTAACAATTCAGGAACTGTCCTATGTAGTTTTTTTCAGTATCTAGTTGTGACTGTGTACTGGGTTGATGATTTTACTATTACACATGTTAAAAGAGAGGCACATGGCCAAATTCAGATAAAAGATAATATTATTAATATTTTTTGACAATAATGTATGGTTTATTAAACAGTAGTGCCAAATTTCAAGTATGCTGCACTTGTTAACTCAAGAGGTTGTTTGATCACTTTGGTGATAAGAAACACATTGTTTGGAAAATTATTATGTTAAGTAAATACTGTATCCTGTTGGCTGTCATGTCCTGTATTTGAACTAACCATACTATACGAACTGAAAGTTGGCACTACTTACTACTAGTGGTGGAAAAAGTAACCAATTTTGTTACTTAAATCAAAGTACAGATACTGGAACAAAAAATACTCAAGTAAAAATAAAATGAAAAAATCTACTTCTAGAATCTAGTAAAAGTATTAAAATACCCGTTTAAAAATGCACTTAAAGAGTAAAAGTATTTTGAACAAATTTGGAGATCTTATGAGGCTTCAAATGTAGTGATTTTGATCATGATTTGTGCTGAATTTTATTCAGTAGAAACAATTTATTCTAGCTGTTTTTATTTGAATATTGTGTATTTTTTGCTGGAACTAAGAAAAGTAACTCCTGAGCCTACAATCCAACCAAGGTCTCAAACTATCATTCAAAAAAAAAAAGTTTTACTTTTCAATCCTGTTCAAGAATGTAGTGGAGTAGAAAGTACAGATACCTGCTCTAAAAAATATCCACGTTAAAATCTACTTAAGTAAAAATATAGATACCTAAAATTTATACTTCACTTTACATTTTTTATGTTCCACCACAGTCTGTTACACCATCATACCAGTCTTTTTATTTGCATTATAATTATAAAGAAACCATTTGGAAATTTCACCCATCCCACTGGGGCAACTGTCAGCAATGGCTTGGCTCGTAGCAAAAATGATAAAGTCAGGAGCTTAAACTGGTTTTTATAATGCAAATCTAACCAAAGACAAGCTTCAACAAGACAAGAGACCAGAGTGTGCACAGTCTCAGCTGCCCTGTTCAACCAACTCAAAATATAAACAACAGCAACAAAATAATGCAGGGACAATATCATTCTTTCTTAAGAGATTGTAATTCTTCTTCTTTTACAACCACAAACAAGTATCATGTAAGTAACCATGTGCCAATTATTAAAGCTATCACCTTCAATTTGATCACACGATTACCTCTGTCTAATGTTGCTATTCGAAAGTCTAACATCACATTGGGCCTACAGAGCCTCCAGCACGCATCTCCTCCTCATACACTCCACTGACCATTAATTAGCATCATGAGCACTCTCCTCTCACATCACTGGTTCTTTCTAATAGACACAAGAAACCCATATTGGTTAGCGTGGGCGTGTCTTAAATTGGGGTTTGTGCATAAGCTCCACCCCCGTTCCCAGCACGCCCTCTCTGCTGCCGGGTTACAAGACTCCTGTGCATGTGGGCTGGTCATTCTTGACATCCCTCTCACTCACTACACACTCAGAGTGCAGGTCTATCTTTGAACGCCAAAAACAGGGGGTCCACACACCAGCTCTGCAAGGTTCACTGTTCTTGAATGCCTTTTTATTTTATTTTGTCGTTTGTCTTCTATTTTGCATGGTAACAGATTATTTCATTCAGTGAGTCAGAGTTAGTACTACCATGCCACACTATTGTACCTGTGCTGGGCTAGTCTCTACATGCACAGATCACTATGTGCAGACAAATAATGTTGGTGTTTATAGTGACAAGGCATCAGGACTTTTATCGCACTGACTTGTCCTTTTAAATGGTTCATTTTATGCTATTTTCTGATCTATGTTATAATGTTCTTTCCTCATCATCAAAAACATACCTGGAGCTGTGTTTTGTTTCATTCACGCATGTTTAAGACAAATCCTGCATATTTAGGCCACAGAGAGCTTCTCTCAAATAGAAAATGCACTTTTCCCACCTTATGATGTCATGTGATAATAAAAGAGATGCTCCATTCTGTTTTTAAACTCCATACACCTACAGAATCATTTGGATGTTTTCAGGTCTAGAATTGTCAATCTCCACTGAACAAAAGATAAAAGCTGGCTGTTAACTTGAAAACTACCATTACATGACATGACAAGGTGGGACAGAGCATTTTGAGCTTTGGTGATGTAAACAGACTACTAATAAAGGGTTACTTCACCATGTGGGAATGAAAGAAAACACAGCTCCAGGTATGTTTTTGATGCGGAAACCACATTGTAAAATGGCTTAAAGCTCACAATTACAGTACAGTATGATACACAATTATTGATTTACAAAAGGCAATTTGTTGCTGTTTAAGTAGTAAGAGTGACTCAGTGCCAGTCCCAAGCCATACGGATGCAAATTGCTAAAACAATATGCAAACCTGGAGGCAGATAAATAACAGTTGCCACGACCACGTTAAATTCAGTTTTTAATATGCAAATTAGACAATACTACTAAAATATTGACAATATTGTGAATGTTGTTTTGAAAATGTTTTAGAAACATGTTAATATTAAGTCCTGAGTTCATAATATAAAATATAAAATTCAGCAAAAAGAGCTGATTGAAACTAAAAATGTTTATGTGTTCCAAATAAGGAAGTTATATTTATGTTTTTTTGTGAGGAATTTCACATTTGTCTGATACTTTAACCACAACTAAAACTGTTAGATTGACACAATATTATCAGAACATTGTTATCAGCATACATTTTGGAAATATTGCCCACCCCAAACAGAAGGAAGACATTAGTTATTTATTGTTTTTATTGTCAGCATATTTTGTTTTATGTTTTTGTTAATTTGCTTTTAATATATCTGTAATGGATGTTTTATAGTGCCTAAAAAGTCACCATTACACAGTTTGGGTAAATATTATATGATAAGACAACAATAAGGTTTATGGTTCGGTAAAACCAAAGTTGACTGACATGTTTAAGTTTTGGCAAACAGTTTGCATCATCCATTGCAAACAGACAGTGTGCAGCTTCTGGTAAATGCACTCCTATGAAGTCAATAAGAGTCAGCAGGACACAGCGACTTTAAAGACAGACCAGGAGTCACCAGCAAAGCCAAAGATCAATGGGCTTACAGAGTGCCACATGCCTTCTGAACTGTATTTACACTAGTTATGTGCTGTCCTCAAAAGGGCATCATGACAAGAAAGCCAATGCATTTTAAATTTACAGTGTTGAATACAGCAGTAAAGTTGTAATATAAATATGTCAGACATAATTATTGACATGTGTGAACACAGTTTGCCTGTCCTGACCTGCCTGCTTGTTTTCGAAAAGTATCCATGACAACAAAAAGTGCATTCGCAGCGCATCATGTGACCCATACACTATTATTATCAGGATTTATGGGTTTAAGATGAGGCTATGCATATTGAAAAGTAAAAGGAAAAAGAATGGAAAAAGGCGTAGCTTTGTTACATAATCCTTAAAATTACATGACTAATACCTGCAGAAAAGCAAAGGCAAGCATCCAAACTTTTTCTCTCACAAGAATGACATTATTGTACCGTCCATGCTTTGCAAATGACCAAAAAGGTGCCCAATCATGTTGAAACACAAGGACCAGCTTTACGCTTCAAGCTCACCGCTGTGTACTCACAAGTGGAACCACATGGTTGAACAAGTGCATCTGGACACGCATGACCATCTGTTCTCATCAAAGCTCACATGAAGTCGGGAGTCAGGAAACAGAAACCATCTACAAGAATGTTTATTTCTCAGTTTGGGACAGGTTGTGGATGTTTCAAGTATATTTGAGTAGCATCAACAGCTTCCAGAATGAGTACTCAATGAGAAAGCTATTATAACTGTAGCATTAACATGTACATGGAAAAGTCATTTTGAAATGCAAACAAAAATGTATGTAAAAGTTGGAAATAAAATGGTATTTAACATTTATTATAACATATTTTCCTCTTCTTTAGTTATCATATTGTCAGAAGTTTTGGTAAATGTCATTCCCCTTACAAACTTTGCTTTTACAAAGAAATACGGGTGGCGTAACTATCTTTCTTGAGACCTTGTGTGGCTGGATTAATAAAATCTGATTTTAACAAATTGCAATCAACTTTAAACAAATAAACTACAAAATAGATCAATAAACCTTTTACCCACCATCGGCATTCTGTAATTGGCTTTTAGTTTACAGATAATTCTATTATGGCTCACTCTCTACTCCTTCTTATATATATTTATTTATTTTTTGTTATTATGAGTGCAAGGCTTTTAGGGAGAACCAATGTGCTTACCTCATTTTCCATCAACAGGAAATGGCCTCTAAAGACTCCACTGGATACAAGTGTCGAATCGCTCTGGTGCTGTTTCTCCTTTTGGGCAGCATCGCGGCTCTGATCGCTGTCTCTGTCATCCAGAACAAATGGAGCTTCATTTCATACAACATGGAGGTGAGTACTTTGTACATTTTAAAAACTATTTATAAACTGAGGTTAGAGACAGGTAGGGGGATCTAATGTTGTCATGTTGGGTAAAGGAATGTGAGCACAGATGTTATCCAGATGCTGACAAGGGGTCCCCTCATGACTCAGTCCAATTAAATGGTGCCCCTAATGTGGTTATGTCACTTTTCCTAACTGTTAACGTTTGTCCCCTTTTCTGTTATAGTATGGCATAGTGATAGATTCTGGCTCGTCTCGTTCAAACATTTACTTGTATGAGTGGCCTGGAGATAAGCAAAATGAAACAGGGATGGTGAAAGAAGTCATGAACTGCAAGGTCGCAGGTAAGTGATCGTTTACAATTAAAGCATTTCAAACTCTCTCTTTTCTAAATCACAGTATGTTGTGTACTCACCTCAGGGCTGTGAGATTTGATTTTAGACTTGTGCTTACAGGTGATGGGATCTCAGAGATGAAAGTTGATCCGGAGAAGGATGCTGCTTCATGGAAAGCTTTCAATGCCTGCATGGTTAACATCACCAAAGCCATTCCTGAAGAAAAGCGTAAAAAGACTCCTCTATTTCTGGGAGCAACAGCCGGGATGAGATTGCTAGAGTAATACAGTTTTATTTGCCACACGGAAGCAAACATTTTAGACTTATTATGTACAAGGAATCTTACATTTTAAAAATTAATTTTAAAGGGAAAGCAATAGATCCAGGGCCATGGAAATCATGGAGAGTCTCAAAGAGTACCTGAGTGCCCTGCCTTTCAATTTCCAAAATGCCTCCATCATCAGTGGACAGGAGGAAGGTCTGTACGGCTGGATCACAGTCAACTACATCCTGGAGAACTTTTTTGAGGTAGGCCATCCCTACACCATTTAAAAAAGTAACTCTGGATTTTCTTTTTTTTTTTTTCTTTTTGAAATTTAGGTTCAGTTTGATCATTTGATATAAACATGTACCGTATCTCCACAATCAGTGGTCAAATCATTTCTCATCAGTTTGCACAGTTCTCAGGCTCTTTCTCTGAGCACACAGCTCTCATTCAGAAACATACATGATCATGGAATTCAGATTGTTTATTCAGTACTACAGGCCTGTTCGTACACATTCAAGGACTTTGGACTAAACACTGTCACTTTCATTATAAAAACATGACAGCAAAAAAGCAATTTGCAATTTGTGAGCATCCAAGTTCTAAGAACAAAAAAACTTCACACATTTGTCAAACAGTGAGTATAGACTGTTTGAATATAGAGATTACGTACATATACACACTGTAAGATGTGTTACAGTTTTTTTCAAAAGCTTTGCTACCTAAATTTTCAAAATATTCCACTAAAGGAGCAAATAATGTACCAATATTCAAGCCTTAACTCTCAAAACACTTTTTGCAGAACCTGAAACACAACAATCAACTATTTAAACACAGACTGCAGATGTAAATCTCTGTCTGCACATGCTATAGTCTGTGTACCTAAATGCTGCACAGTCTCACTAAAGTCCATAGACCAAAGACTTAAATGACAACAGTAAACACAGCAATCACAATATGAAGAGATTTTATAGACCGACACAAAAGCACTAGAATCACAGCATAAAAGACTTCCATCGTAAAAAGCTGTGTGAACCAGGTCCCCTCCTCCCCTCCAAATGGGAACAAAAATTGAACAATTTCTTTCCTAAATGATGATGGTAATATTTTGTTCCCTAAAATATTACACACATTTTTTTTTCTGAAAATTGTGTACAATTTTGTTCTCTAAAATATTACACCATATTTTTTTGTTCCCTAAATAATTGTGCAATTTTTACTTTTTTTTTTTTTCAATAGTTTTAGCACATTTTTTGGGTTGGTTTAGTTTGAGCATTTGATCTAAAGTTTTATTTAAACAAGGGCTTAGGTGGTCTAGTGATTTGGAACATTTCTCATCAATTTACACCGTTTTCAGGCTCTCATTCAGAAACCTACATGATCACTGATCATATAAGCTCTTGAGACTTAGACCTTTAGACATTTATATTTGCAAATAAATAACTATAAATAAAAATGCCAAAGCAACTGTACACTTTTCAGCTCATATACACACCTGCAGAGGAGCACATGAGGCAGGGCGAGCTGCACACATTTTGAACCAAACAGTTATTCATGCGTGAGGAAAGGGCGTTGGCAAGTTTCTGCATGCTTCTTCATCACAAACCGTCATCTGATCGATACAATCATGTGAACAGTCACACCGAGTGAGAAAGACCAGGCATATGTTCACCATCAACACCTGAATACAACTGTAATGGCACGTTTAATATAATCTCATTATCTCAAATCATAAATGGCCATGCACCACATTGTTACACTTTATTCACACTCCCCACTGCTCTCTTCTCACATGAGTAGTCCTAGTTTATAACACACTTGCTGTACATGTCAGACCATGTGTGATGCAACAATACAGATGCCCTTCTGAACATTTGAGGACAACTAGAGTATATGACACAGACAGCTCCTCTTTGAAAATAAATCCCACCATTTAATTAGTCCAAATGAATATGCATATGTCTAAAGTGTGAACCCCATTGTAGTGCGTTAAACCAGTGATTCTCTGTGGTCACTAAGAGCAGGACTAAAACTTCTGAGCTACACTTTCAAATGAAGCACAGATAAACATGTGACCAAATGAGTATTTTTTGTTGGATGATTTATCAGTTTTGAATGTGAAACTGCATTTTGCTCAGATTCAATTTTGTTTTGGAAAACAAAAATTCTGTTTAGGATTTTATGTGAGCAGTTTTGCAAATGTCAATTTTCAGTAGATAAATATGCAAAAGCAAGTGAAAAAAACAAAAACAAAAGAAACTGCAACACATATTTGCAGCATTTACCTCTCTCAAACCATCAGAAACCAAGTGACACTGGTCATACAGGTCTCTGACTCCCTTTCTCACACTATATGTGACATTAAGTGGAGAAGCATACAATGTCTGGATAATGGTTAGATAAGTTCATAAATCTGCATTTGTATTTTAACCACAAAGTGGTGCGCACAAGATTTGAGAGATGTATGAAAAGTTTTGCCAAATAGTTTCAACAGAACTGTAAATATCTTGTTTTATTTTACAGGACAAATGTAGTGAGCTGCTTTGCAATATTATTTGTATATTACCTTGTACATTGTTTTAGAAGTAGAAGTAGATAAAAAAGTATTTTAACTACAGTAAATTAATAGAACATCATTCATCTCTTGCCTAGCCAGTGAAACCATGTGCATGTATAAACATCTTACAGTATGTGTATGTATGTAGTCTCTATATTCATACAGTCTGTACTCACTGCTGAGACACTTCTCCTGCTTGACACATGCCTGAAATCCTTTGTTTTTAGATTTTGGGTGCTTACAAATTGTAGGTTTTTTTTTTTGCTGTCATGTTTGAGTTTCTATATTGAAAGTGAGAAAAGGCCTG
This sequence comes from Boleophthalmus pectinirostris, assembly GCF_026225935.1. Taxonomy (NCBI): domain Eukaryota; kingdom Metazoa; phylum Chordata; class Actinopteri; order Gobiiformes; family Gobiidae; genus Boleophthalmus; species Boleophthalmus pectinirostris. The sequence continues at coordinate 22,329,834 of NW_026571447.1, read as the reverse complement.
CAATATTGAAACAAAAATCTGAATTCCATGATAATGTATGTTTCTGAATCAGAACTAAAACTGTAGGCATACTGTATCTCTCTCTCTCTCTCTCTCTTTTATCAGTTCAATGAAAAATCACACTGATCATAGTATAAAAGTTTTAACATGTGTTGAATTTAGGTTCAGGACAAGACTCGGGACAGGACAGGACTTCCAATACTTTATTCTGGGCATGGCAGGAATACATGTGTGTGCCTAATTGATTTCTTTATTTTTGCAGAAAAATATGTGGAACAAATATGTGAGACCAGAAGGAGGAGAGACAGTTGGATCCATGGACCTGGGTGGTGCCTCCACACAGATAGCATTCGCTGTAGGAGAGAACTTCACTGGAGAAGATTACCTGAACATCAAACTGTACGGCTACACCTACAATGTGTACACACACAGCTTCCTCTGCTATGGCAAAAATGAAGTTGGGAAAAAGATCTTGGATAAAATAATTCAGGTAAAATGATGTATGCAGTGTCCCCCTTGGGTTAAGATACATTTACTGTAGTATACCACAGTAGCCTTCATAAGCACTTGCTTTGCAGACAGAGCACATAGACGAAAATCCATTAATGCCTAATTGAGAATTGATTAGTGAACAATGTTCATCCTGTGCTGTGAATAAGCAACACAGTCAAGTGAAGAATGCATTATGTTATTAAGAGTATTGATCGCCCAGTGAATGTTAAGCATTCTTGTCTGAGAATACTGCTCCAGCACATCTTCACAGCACATGCATTAATAATGGACACGAGGACAGTCAGTCTGGATGGATGACTGAAGTCTTTGCCTTGAAAGTAATCCTTGAACAAACTAAAGTTAATTAGACTGTAAATCAATCATCTGTTTCCAAAATGACCCTCTGTGGGCAATTGAATGTCACTAATTAACATGTAAAGACTGACTTTGGATGGTTAATACTGCATGACAAAAAGTCCAGATTCAAGACAATTAATTTAAATAAGCATGTCAAATTGTGTGGTGTGATTTTGGGCCAAATACCTAAAATAACTAACTGAGAGAGATTAGAACTGTAATGGAGTATACAAAACTTTAATTGATCTACAGTCTTAATCAATTAAATGCAATAAATAAAGTTATAATTATATAGGCAATAGCAGAGTGCAACAGCAAACTCTGGTTTCCTTCTATAATCTGTACCCAGAAAAATGTTCTTGTTTCTTTTTCCATAGCTGGAAAGGATATACTGTCCACTGTCTACACATACAGACAGCAATCACACTGACCATCAGTTAAAAGTTTGAAAATCATTTGAAATGAATGATGTTTATTCTTTTCTAGCAATCATCTGACCCAAATCTTATTGTAAACCCTTGCTATCCAAATGGTTACAATATGACACGGAAAGCATCAGACATTTACGACTCACCGTGCACAAAGATACCAGGGAAATACAACCTGGACCAGGACTTCTTCATGGTGGGATCAGGAGACTCAGAAGAATGTAAAAAGTTTGTCAGAACCATTTTTGACTTTGACACATGCAATGCAGACCACTGCTCTTTCAATGGCGTGGAGCAGCCGCCAGTCGTTGGAAAATACATGGTAACAATGAAGAAAATCCCCCTCATATGAAGGTGTACATGAAGACTCACTTATTCCTCTCTCTTGATTAGGCGTATGCTGGACTCTTCTTTACAGCCAGAGCTATTGGTGGAAGTGAAGACCTTGACACCTTTAAAAACGCAGTAACTAAATTCTGCCACACGTCCTGGGCACAGGTATGTTAGTCCCCCAAAATGTCTTATTATTAATTAAGAATTATCTCCACAATCTCTTCACAATCTCTTCAATCACAATATTATATTCTATTGAAAGTGACTTACTTTCAGGAATGTTGTCATTGTTAATTGTGCCATTTTGGCTGCTTAAGGACATTACAAATTAAATATTCTTTTAAACTATGGCTTTTCTGTGTCTTCCAGTTGAAGAAAGAAAAGACGTGGATCTCGGATAGATTTCTGAGGACTTACTGTTACTCAGGTCACTATGTCATTTTCTTACTGGAAGAAGGCTACAAGTTTGACAAAAACACCTGGAAAAACATACAGTTTGAAAAAGAGGTAAAATCTGGCTTTTCGGTCAGATATTTCTCTATTGTGGTTTTATTAAGATTCTGTGTGAACAACAAACAGTTGGAATTACAAGCAACATTAGGTCAAAGAGTTTACGCCCGTTGTAGCTTTAAAGAGCTCATATTACGATATTTTCAGATTTTTGTTTTAATGTTGTTTTCTCATCGAAAATATACCTGGAGTTTTGTTTCATTCACACATATTTTATTGCATATTTAGGGTGAGTTCTTCTCTTACACAGAAAACACTCTGTTCCTCCTTGTGATGTCATGTCGTAACACAGGAAGTGCTCTACTGTGTTTTGAAATGCCATACACCTTCACTAAAACCATTTGGATTATTCCAGCCCTGAAATGGCCAAGCTTTACTGAATTTAAGGTAAAAGGTAGCTCTTAATTTGAAAATGACTGCTTCATGACATACCAGGATGGAAGATGGAGATGTGGACAGATCAGGATAAACTAGGATTATTCGAAAGTGTGAATGAAAGAAAAAAACAACTCCAGGTATGTTTTTGATGAGGTAGCAACAGTGTGAAATGGCTTGAAGCAGAAAATTGGGTACATTCTTCTTTTACTATTTGCTACAGATGGTTTCTTGCCTCTGTCACATGGAACAAAGCAACAGTTTGTAGGTGACAGTTTGAGGATCTCACCATAACCCCATTCACAGTTGCATATTTAGCACACTATGCATGGGAACAGGACCACCCATTGCACTTGCAGAAACCGTCTGTGCGCCAAAAGCCAGAGATTTCTCTCATGGCAGCAGGATGCCCCGAGGACAGCGTGCAGATAAGACAAAGGAGTCCCCTCAGCTCGGGGGGGTTCCCTGTCTTTCAGTCATGACTCACAAAAATAACTCCTCAGACGCCGTTTTCAAATGACACGACATTTAGTTCCAAAGGAGGCTGGATCTTTCAACTGAAGCTGGCAAAGGTCCACTTTCCGATCCTCAACAGTAGGGTTAGTGTTAAGAGCAAGGCGTGTGTGACTCGTGATTGATAGGCCCTTTGTGAAGTGCACTACATTCTTCTCTGCCATAACTCATGCTTTCCACTGATGTAACTGTATACAACTTGGGAGAATTGGCAAAAAAAATTGAACTTCAAAACAAGTCTCAAAAAATATCTATAGAAAGGGAATAATTTTCTAATATTTTTTCTACTGGAATCAAAATGCTAAAATGTAATTGCATCTTTATCAAATTAGTATGAAAAACACATTATATAATGTCATACTTTTACATTATTACTATTATTAAAAGGCCAATATTTTCTATGTTGTAATGTTGTTTTGCTATCAAAAACTTACCCAGAGATGTGTTTTGTATCATTCACGTGTCATGTTTAACACACAAATCCTGCATATTTAGTCTGAGTTCTTCTCTCAAACAGAAAACACTCTTGTGATGTCATGTAGTAATACAGGAAGTGCTCCACTGTGTTTTCTCTACAGAACTAAAGGTAAAAGGAGCTGTTGAAAACTACCACTTCATGGCATCACAAAGTGGAACAGAGCATTTTGATCTTTGGAGAGGTAGACAGACTAATAATGCACAATTAGTCATAACATGTCTAAATGACAAAAACACAACTCCAGGGATGTTTTTGATGAAGTAACAATGTTCTAACATGGCTTAAAGCTCACAAGAGTCAATTCTGAGTAATTTAAAGAAACCATTATTACTCAAGAAACATTGCCTGAAATAGAAAATTTCTTGATAATATTACAAAATTTGTATTATTATCTATTATTATTATTTAATTATTTTAATAAAAACATCTTAATCTTCTATTTTCTTTCACAGATAAAGAAGACGAGCATCGGGTGGAGTTTAGGCTACATGCTAAGTCTGTCTAATATGATCCCATCTGACGTGAATGAGAACTTCCCCATGTCAAACCCTCTATTTGCTGGACTTATATTTCTATTCTCAGCCCTCACCATTATAACGCTTGTGATCATCTTCATCTTCTGTGTGCGCACCTGCTACTGAGATCCTGCAAAGAAAAGGAACAAAGGAAAAGAAAAGGCTCAACGCTGCAGTGGCATGTACTAAAAGGTCCTGACATATAACTTTAAGTTATGATACCTCAGGGATGTTGATTGAAAGGATCTTTTTCAATAGATTGGCATTATCCATAACAAAAGGGACTAGATGTTTACAGGATGTTGCACTTATTTGATAGTGCTTTAGTGATAAAACCTCCTTTGACTCCATTTTATCTGGATGAATGAACGCAGCTCAGGGGAGCTCATTTGTCTGTTATGTTTGTGTACTGTTGGTAATTGCTGTATCTCTTCTGCGTTCTATACAATAACAATACAACATTCATAGCATTGGGATCAACAGAGATCAAATGAATCAATGAATCCTATGAAAACATTTCTTTTAAATTGTTATAAGCATGTATGAAGAACTAGTCTAAGCTTCCGTGTATGTAGTTTAACTGTATCTTGTTACCAGTCTAAACATTCCTACCATCTGCCTGAAGCAAAGACAAGTACTGAATAAAACTGACCCTAAATATTTTTTAAAACAAAAGCTCACAAGTTCTTGTAATCATACAAACCGCATGTGTAAGTATGTTTATAGACTGGAGGAAAGTTGTTTGTTGTGAGTACTGATTACATTTCCAGCAGAGTGATGAACAATACTAGTGAAGAGCCACTTCTCAAAGTGAAGGTAGTGGTTTGTATGTATGATTCCTAAGTATGACTCACTGTAAAAAAAAATAAAAATACAATCCATTACAACAGAAGATACTGTGTGTTTTAAAAAAACAACAACAAAAAAATCAACTTAACAGTGGTGCCATCTAGTGGACATAAACTGGACCTGAAGCATCCAGGATCTATGAATGCCAACTGTTTGAAACATTTTTATTGAAAGATTTGTCTAAAAAGAAAACAAAAATGAAACAAAATAGACATTTCAAACTACAGCAATATCCACTGGTTCTACAGACACTCTCAAAATCACAACTTGAAAGACATGGGAGGCATGTGACCAAGCAAATAAAAAAATAGCATCATCAAAGTTATTTCTGTTGCATCTTCTTTTACACACCTGTACAAAAATCTCATAAATACTACTCGCATTTCCTCTCTACTTCACTCTCAACTTTCAATAACTTATTGTTCAATAGATGTTTGTATCTTCCCACTTTTGGTTGAATGATAGTTTGACTCCATAACATCCAGTAGCTTCCTGTCATTGGTGTATGATGAGTAGACGGGGCGTGGTAGAGAAGGAAAAACCTCTATGCATTAATTTTTTTCAATAATATTTGTTAACAATTTTTAAGGGAATCTGCATAAAAAATGTGCCCCCAACTACGCAACTGACCCCCAACACCAAAAAGTTGTGTTAGCAGCTTACACAGAAGTACATCAACATAAAAGTAAACATCTTTGTGATTGGCTGAAATGATCTGAACAAAAATGCCCTTTTTCTTTTGCAGAGAGAGATCCCTGCTCATATTTCAAATGGCTTATGTTGGTCCGCACAGCAGCCTAAAGCATCATGACATGAAATCACATTACATAACTCAATTAAGCTGTCATAATTAGAAACAGCATTTTAGTCAGTCCATTAAGCTTGTGATTTGGCTGCTTACAACTGTAAAACTAGACACCAATGATAACTTTTTTCTACTATTTTCAGACAATACCAGCTTACATCTGATTGCATGAAAACATCTTGAGGCATTTGTATATTAAGACCTACTGCATGTCCCTAGATATCTCCCACAACAGAATAACATAAAAACAAGTGAAAAAGCAAATAAGGAAGAGCTCTTCAATGTCTAGCTTCTTTGTCTTTGGTATAAAATATGCCACCTGTAGGCTGCACTTGATCAGCCTCTACTAGAACTATTGCTTTTTTGCACATTGAAAAATCCTAGCTGTTTTTTCGGCTTTTAGTGAAAAATGCTTGTCACGTAAAATGCAGGCAAAGCAAAATGTTTTAAGGTACGGCAAGCAAAGGATGACAAAAGCAAGCACAAATGGCATGGGAAATAACACATGTCCATGAAGTTGCAGGAAGCAGCACTCTTCCCCAGATTTTCTTAAATTTTAAAAGTCCTCTTTACAAACACATCCTTTTTGCCTGTACAGTCAGCTTTTCGCTGCTCTTCTTTAATCATACTGTTTTTGTCAAACACAAAAAAGGGAAACCTCTTGTTCCCAGCATTTCAGAAAATTAAGGCAATAAAGATTTACCAAAACATTGATATTCTAAAAAACTACTCAAATCATAAAAACGATGATGCAGCTTCATATGAAAGGAAGACGACCTTTGTTTTTCTAGACTGCTGCCTGTGTCCCCTTTCCATTTTTTCTTGAATTTAATAAAAAAGTCTTGAAAATCTACCTGGACATTCAAATGTTCGTTTTTTTCTGTACAGATTCTAGTGAAGTTGTCTTCTCATAGAGGCAACATCCAAAGTCTCTTGATGAGAAATGATAAAAAGTTGCAAAGTTCAACAGTTCAGCAAACAGTTTCTTTTTTCCTAAATTTTCTTCAAATAAGAAACATTTTTTTCTTCATTTTTGTCTTGTGTTTGTGCACAGTGGAAGCATTCTCCTCTCAACATTGTCCTTGTCACTGTTTCTTTTTGATTCCCCTGGTCACCAGTGCAGTGCAGTCCTTCTGAGGGCAATGCAGCAATGAGCCTCACCAGCCTCAACTTATCTAAGAGACAAAACAAGGTTCAACGTTTAATCAGTGTCCCAGTTCTGAGATGATTTTATCGTTATTGCTATAGGCGACTTGTCTGGAGGCTATTGAGAACAGGAATGTGACATGACATCTATATTACAACCAAAATGTATATATCATTCATTGACAAGCTCTTTTCCATTAACTTTCATTGTGCCTCCAACTCTATTGAGGAGCAAACGGGATAATGTCATTTTGTATTGCCTAATATCTTTGGAAATATATAGAAATGTGTTTTATTTGTTAATTTTATTTGTCAGTCCACAAACCAGTTAAAAATAACTAGTTCTGTTGTTCACGTTAAGAATCTAAATCAGGTACAGTGCCTTAAAGGATTTTGTTGACTACTGTAAAGCAGTATCCCTGAGAGGACACCAGCAGCATAAGAACTGTAAGACACATATTTTTTTGTATTGATTGTTAGGCTGAAGTCAGTGATAAATGATGATTTATCCTGCTGTACTTGTCTACGTAAATTTCAGGATTGTGGTTCAAAACACTTTTTAAAATACTTTTATCTTGTAACTGTACTTTGTAACCATACTACTTGAGTAAAAATGTACTCTTCCCTCCACTGTTATTACACCCTTAAAATGTTTATTTGTAGGAAGATTCTATTTTAGGGTTAATAAACATGCACGACCTCTCGTGTCTTCAGCATCCAACTGCATTTCACATAATGTAATAAAGCTGATCTGATCCCCATCTCTTTAGTATTGAGCGTCATTGCTGGGGTAGTATTTCTGTAAGTCTATACGCACTTAGTCTGCTGGTAAGAATAGGCTGTGGTGTGGTCCCCCGTGCTCTCCACTGATAAAGGCTGCTGTCCGCTGGCGTTCTGTGAAGAGGGAGCTGTCTGGGGAGAGGCCTCTGTCACCACGCCCTGGAAAAGAAACAATCAGAAAATTCACTTTTTAAACATAGTGTATTCACTTCAACTCAAGAATAATGTGCTTCCTTAAAAGTAAATGAACACATCCTCAAACTCATGATGATGATAATGCTTTACACTAGTATCGCGCTTTCCAGGCTTGTCAAAGCCTCTCAAAGCACTACACTGTAGTCATTTTTTTTTCACTCCATACTCAGTGGTGGTAAGATATTGTTGTAGCCACAGCTGCTCTAGGGAAGACTGATGGAGGTAGAACACCTTTTAAGTCAATAGAAAGTAGTTTTTTAAAAATAAAAAACTATAGAAAAAAAAAAAAAAGTGTTTTTAATATTACCCAGCTACTGGATACGAGGTCTGATTGTTTTGACAATCCTAATAGCCTATGTTGTGAAGTATATATTATATATTAGCTTAGCATCAGCACCTGAATAGACTGGCCTCATAATCTTTCCTTAATGGTATACTCATTTTAGATAGTGTGTTCGCTTAAAATGCACCTAATTATTTTAACTGTATGTCAACCAGAAACCAACAAATGGCAGCAGTTCAACAGACAATAACTCTAATAGTCCTAGGTTTAGTTCAGATGTGCCACAAGTGCTTTCAAGCTACACCCGTAAAGCTTTTAAATGTGTCCTCTGAAGACCACTGTGGCTTGCTGTGCAGACAGTTGGCTCGTGTAATAGGCTCAATAAACAAGAGTTTGTGTGTCCTTACTTCCACTGTGATGGCAGAGGCAGGCACTGCAGTGTACTGGGGAATGTAGGTTCCTTGCATAGGGGCAGTGGCTGCAGCAGGCATGTACTATAAAAAAAGGGAAAAACATTTTGTCATGTAATTAGAATAATAATAAAATAATAATTTTAGTTGGTCATTTGTACATAGCACAGACACACAGAGTGGTATCCACTTGCTGAAACTGTGACACAAATTTATACATTTGATTCAAGGGATTGACCAGTGGTTGTTAAACTCGATATTATGAGGTTGATAGGTGGGGCTGATTTTGATAATTTTCGCAAAATTATATAAATTTAAATTACTATAAGCTATACAAGTAATGTATAATAAGAAAAATAATAACCATAGCATTTACCATACAGAGTTTTTTCATTACAAATGTAGTGCATTATTCTTTGTATTAAGCAGTTTGGATAAATTAAATCAGGTGATCAGTCCAAACAATATATTAGCCTATAACTGTTGTGCTAAACAGTGTTATAGACTCGCCAGACTTGCCAACCAATATCTGTTTGAAATAAGCTTATGTGTACAAGAAAGTTTTGCTTAGAGTACATAATTTTATATAAAAATGGAAAAATTCAGAAGGTCACTTGAATGTAGGAGACAGACTCACATTTCCCGAAGTGCCCAGAGACAAGTGGTTCATCTGCTGCATGAGCGGAGCCATTACACTGGACGGGTGCAGGGACAGACTGGGCTCGATGGCTGCTGCCGGAGTGATCACAGCACCCTAAGGCGCAGAGAGGACACAACAGAAAGAATGTTCAGCAACAAGACTAACAGACAGTTATGTTCTGGCAGAGAGGAGAAACAACTGTCACTGATACAACAACACTACAGAGGATCAGGTGTCCTTTAAAGGGCCCATTTTATGCTGTTTTCTGATCTGTATTATGATATTGTTTCCTCAACAAAAACACACCTGGAGTTGTGCTTTGTTTCATTCACATATTTTGCACACATATCCTGCATATTTAGGCTTGAGTTTGTTTCTGTTTCTCTATGATCCCACGTGGCAATACAGGAAATGCTCCACTGTGTTTTTAAACTCCATACACCTTCACCAGAATCGGTTGGATGAATTCAGCCCTGGAAATGCCAATCTCTACTGAACTAAATGTAAAAACTAGCTGTGAACTTGAAAACCACCACTACATGACAACACAAGGTGGAACAGAGCATTTTGAGCTTTTGAGATGTAGACAGATTTATAATAAAGGGTTACTCCAACGTGTGTGAATGACAGAAAACACAACTCCAGGTTTGTCTTTTATGAGATAACAGAATTCTAACATGGTTTATAACTCACAACAGTCCATTTTGTATAATACAGGACCTTCAAAGTTAAGGGAAAGGACTGCGTTGGGACAGTGCGTTCATGTGAAATATAATCCAAGCACATTGACTGCAAGTTGTATTTGCTTTATTGTAAAAAAAATAAATAAAAATCAATCAATCAATAAAAATCAACCAATTGTGGCAAATATACATTTCATTTATGTTATTATAAAAAAAAAATCTCTTAACAAATTTTACATGAAGAACAATATCTAGAAGATATTTGAACTAGCTACCCTTTAGTTGGAAGGCAAGTGATTACTGCATAATTCATATCTACTTTGCTTTCGTACCACTTATGTACCTACACCTTTACAAAATTTACTATAATAAAGGATAAACAAAGACTTAATTCATAATGAACAAATATTTTATTAAGAATGACTCAGACTTAGTAACTAACTAACCAATTAAATTAAGAGATTAGTGCTGGGGTATTAAGTAGTAACTAAGCCAGAATCATTTTTAACTATTTGTTCATTATGATTTATTAAAAGTGCATAGGTGCCATGTTTTTCCTTCTTTATAGTTATAAACAGCTTCACAAAGTTAAAAGGGCTGGGCTGGTGTGGTTTCAGAGGAGAATAGCGGTCTTGACAGAGCTTGCTCCTGGATACAGCAGAATCCTTTTACAGTAAACCTCTTCAGTGTGGAGGGCTTTGACGCGCCCTAGCACCTTGATGCTCTGAGCTTCAAACTGCAGTGCATCTCAACCCTGGCTCTGTCTGACTTAACAGGGCCCTCCTCTCCCCATGTAAAAGAAAAGAGGGGTTATTGGAGAGCGCCGTCGAACTACACTTCCCATAAGCCACACAGGGGAGCTCTGTTGTCTGTATGAGTCGAGACAGCAGTCAGCACTTCTGCCTGTTGAGATGCTGGAGGAACACAGGTATTAAATTTAGGTGTTTTAGAAAGCACTGCAAGTTCTTTGGCAGCCATCATACCCCGGAGAGGTTCACACATAGACTGTAAACACACATAGAGCGATGAAAGTTGTGGCAGTTTGAAGTCTTCTTCTTGGATGCACATACAATCTGTCAGAGCTGAGGAGAGGCTGCTGAGAGGCATTTTGTTTGCGAGACAAACAGAAAGATATGCGTCAGGCTTCTGCTTTGATGGGGAGATGCTTGACTGTGTGAAATAGCAGCTGTCTATACTTTTTAAGTCAACAATATACACATGGGTCCAAAAGTATAAAAGTGAAATTCATCCTCTATAGTAATAGTAACAGTAACAGTAATAATGGACAGTAAGAAATACACTCAGTTTATCACAATCTACTCTGCTCTTATGCAATGGAAAAGGTTTCATTCTTATTGAAAGTGCGACTGGACATATTTTAAAATGTTTTATTTTTTTGTTTGTAATGTTATGTCAAATTGAGAAAAAGATTCCCTTGCTCCCAGAACTGTTCTGAGTTTGTATATGTTAAAAACAATGGAAAAGCAATAACACTGTGATTTTATTCTGCACTTTGCAATGTGTAATTTGCATTTTCAATAAAAAGTAAATTAGAAAAGAATTTACTGTGTTTTGTTTAAGGTCCAGACTTTTATTTTATTTGGGTGGATCCAAGAAAAAATAATTTCCCTGAATTCACATGGGCATAATTGACTATTTTGCATGCATCGCTAAAATAAACCCATCTGATTGCACTGCTCTGTCTGAGCTTGGCCTGAGTCACAGCGGAGGAGATGGTGACCAGACCGACACATCTTCTGTGATAGAAAGTACAGAAAGAACCAGTCTGGACCCCAGGTAACATGTTCTCTCCAACACTAAATTTCCTCTTGTAACTCAGATTCCCAATGTACACTTTATTTTTAATTACAACAGTTGTATAGTAAAATAGGCAAAGACAACAGTCAATATAAAAAGATTTGTTGTTAATAAAGAATAAAAAATGAGTAAAACTTACTTTCCTAGACTTTCTCTGGTTTTAAGTACCACACAAGAGACACATATGAATCTACAAATCACCCCCAGAACCGACTGCTCTGGCTGAGGCAGGTAGCTTTTCCACCCAAATCCGCCTAAACCCACTGCATTTCATCCAGCAATAATGCCTTCTTTCTGGTAATCATTTCTCATTCTGTCTTATTTTTTCTGTTCATTGCCTCCAATCTCACAGCAGGGGTTCCCAGGCGCAGAAAAAGCACCAATACAAAAAAATGAGGGGGAAGGAAACGCATTGACTAATTGACGGCGTTGATTTATGACAGAACAAGTGTTAGACCTGCTATCTCTGCGTGTGTCTGCATCGTTCAATTTATTTTCTGTGTGATGATTGTTTAACTCAATGCAGCGTCAGTCTAATGCCTGTGTGTGTTTTGTACTTGGGTAAATGCAAGACAGACAGTTTCAATCCCCTAGAGGACAGGAGGCAGACAAAAACAAAATCGGCTTCAACTTTGAACTGGATCTTTGTGTCTCGTCTCCTCCTTCTATTCTCTGGCTGTCATTTCTCCAGAGCAGGAGTATAAAGCAGAGTAGCACAACGCTTTAGGCGCCAAATGCATCAAAACACAGCATTAGTGATAATAAGGTACGATTATAGAGAAAAAGCTTTGTTAGAGCAGGGACAAAAGCAATACCTGGTTTAGGAGTTATACATTTGCTTGTTTCCTGTGAATCGGTCGATCTGCTTGTCTTATATTGACCAATTACTGTTTTATTGTTTGATTTTATAACCTTCTGTTGATTAAAATGTTGTAAAGCCCTGCTGTTGTGATATTAAAGTATTTTAAAAGGCACGTTTTTTTCTTTCCTTTTCCTGCATTACAAAAGCAAATAAGAGTGAACTTCACATTAATTTACTTTATCTTCTAATCCTTCTCCATAATTAAACGTCTCGTGTCTTAATTTTACCTTTGTTTCCAGGCTTGAAACTATCACAAAAAGAATACTCTCTAGCAGTTATAGTTAGACAGGATTTAAAGTACTTCAATTGAAAGGATAGAGGACAGGAAAGCATTTCAGGACATTTTGAAGATGTTTGGTGAGTGAACTTATGCACAATGTTTAGGCAAGTATTAGGCGTTTTATATAAAATGAACAATGTAATTAACAAAGAGTGAACCAAAACAGATTAAATTACACCACAGAAAGAAAGGAACAAAACATAGGCATTTAGAGTGAAGCTATAGACTACACTGTGATGGAAAATAAAATTTAAATAACTAAATTAATCATTTGAAGTTAAAATTTAATTCTCAAATTGATACAGATTCACTTAAAATATTCATTATTATTATTATTCACTAATAATAATCACAATTTCAGCCCAAGCCTTTACAGTTTACATCACCTATTCTGTATGAGATGAAGATGTTCAAATAGGGATAGGAATGCACATTTTGCTACTGCTTCTTCCATTGTCTTTTTGAATGGGCTTAACATAGCAATTTAACTCAGGAAGATATTGCATCCCAATTCTTTGTGCGGCTCATTGCGGCCTGCCCCTATAAGATGTGTTCTCATTCGGATGCATTCATTTCCTGTAGGGGGATTTGTGAGTAATTACACACAAAGACATCCTCTCACTAATTAAGATGTAACGACGCAGAGTTCAAGTAATCTGGGCGTTTCACCAAGACGCAGAGGCAAACCATCCTCCAGGCTCTCCACAGCACATCGAGGTGTGTTTGAGGAGATTAAATACAGAAATGGTGCACTCTTTTGATTGGGGAGTGTGTAAATATGATTATGGGAATCTAAGCTTGGGCACAAAAGGCTTTTAATACAAGGATTTGTTCATTGTTGCATTTTTAAATAATGCAGTAAATTTAAAATTCACATTTGCCTCAAATGAAACAGAAAGTGGAGTAATGGGCAACATTGGGAGATGACAAAACCATTATTTCAATAATGTCCCCGCTGTCAGTTGACAAAATACTATGAAGAAAGCTGACTGCATCTCCAGTAGAAGTACATGTACAGTCAATTCTGCAATAAATATAAATTGTACTGTAACACATCTGATACTACTATGATATTTCATTTACTTAATTTCATTCTGCATAGATTGCTGTGCACAGTAACTCTGCTCTTGGCTAAGTAACTTTTGATACCAGTCCCATACTTGAAAATGAAGAGTACAGTGCAGAATTTTAATGTAATCCTTTATGCTTAGATGGCAGGAAGAAAATTATGACATTAAACATTGTAGAGTGTGCAACAACAAAAATTTTGCAGTATGATGAGAAGGCACAAATGAAGCCAACTATATATACCACTATATGACCAGTATTTGACCACTGTGTCTCTCCGTATCGGTCTACTCTCTGATGCAGTCTTCATTTGTCAAACCCCTGTCCACCCAAGAAATACGCAGCTCTGACATGCTTTTGCAAGATTTGTTTTCTTCCCTTTTGTTCCAGATTTATTCTTTGTAATCTCGTAGATTCTGTGAGTTTGCTCCTCTCTCCTGGCCCCACTCTGTCAAATATACACAAGTCCTATTTATTTATATCCGCTTTATCCCAGCGCTTATTCTCTGCTCCCCGCTCACGTAAAATGTAGGAAGTCATATCAAGGCGCCTGCCAAATAATTAGATGGGACATTTGTTTGAAAGCACATTTACAGAGGAATAATCTCCCCTCCCAGAGCCATCATTTGAATCAGTCTACGCCACAACAGAATGCTCTAGGAGTTGGCAGTTAGACAGATGGGAGAACAACAATGAGATACTAGACAGCCACGGAGCTAAAGTCTTAGAGGGAGTTTTATGAAATACAAAGAAATGTGTGTCATTACTCCACTGACTAAAGTTTGAAAATATATGTTGTCCCTAAGTCATCCTTTTGGAACTGCATTTACTGTAATACAAATAATGTTTGTATTGAAAAGCATAATTGCAGTATTAGAGCTCCAAGATACAATGCAATTGCATTGATATCACAGTTTGAGTGGTTACTAAAAGCAAATCACCTCTACAAACATAAAATATAATTTTTATGAGATATAAAATCTGCTAACCCTTTTAGACTTCTACAAACGTGTTCTGAAGTACATGGGGTTCTTGTATTAGTTTAACAGTTTTCTCTCAAACGTTAATGCTCCTGGGGTTAATAGCTCTTTTAGTATAAAAACTCATAAATCTTGCAGTAAAGTATCAACTAGATTCAAGGATAAATTATATATGTTTGAAGGACATGGACAGGGTCCACATTAAAACTAACCATCTTGTGTTTTTTTCTTTCTTTCTAATGTTTCAAATTGCAAAAAACTCTTCTTTTCCTAGCACTAAAGCTTTATCCAACTACTTTGCACAGTAAATAGATAAAACATCTAATAATATAATAACATACAGAGCAGTGTGGCTCTTATGTAAGGCTTATGTACAGCTGATGGAGCGTTGCAGCCAGCTCTGTTCTGTAACAAGTGAAATGGAGCAGAACAGAGCTGTGCAGGTAGAGAGTTTCTGCAGATGTTGGAGGAAGTCCAAGGCATAAACACTGATGAGATAATCCACAATCTTCTGAATATACAAGTGAAGCCAACTGGAAATGATGTCCTCAAAACACCTTGAGGACTTTTTTCCATTATAAGAAAGTTTTTGATATGTGATTAACTCACAAACTTTAAAAAATTTAAATGTGGAACTGCTTGCTTTATATTAAAATCATGGAGACACTGATATTTGGAAAAGATCTAACTTTGACTTATTTACCAAGATATATTTTATAATATTATAGTATGTTTATTGATGCATTGTTATTTCTGTCATTTGGGATTCTTATAAGATACAAAGTTCTCCTAATGCTTTCTTTTATCTGTTTTAAATTTATATTCTGTGAATGTTGAACAGTGACAAATAATCAAATCGTAGAACAGTGGAAGTGGGGTAAAGTTTAATATTGCTGAATTTTCTTTTCTTTTTTTTTTTTTCTTCATCTTTTTTAAAATTTTATTTATTTTAAGTAATTTCTGGGACACTATATATCCTTGTTGTTCCTTTCTCCGCCAGCAGGAGGCGACATGTTGTCATGTATTGTATTGGGAGCAGCTGCGTCTTCAGAGTGGCTTTAAGGAGGTTATACAGCGGCTGATTCAGCACAGTACGACTTTACTGCAGAGCTATGTCTTTATTTCTACATGTTCCATGGTTTGACTTATGCAGGCACTATGTACAGTGATTATGCCCATTGAGTCTGTCAAATGCAAAGTAGCTTGTTATACTCCAGTTATAACCAATAAAAACAAAACAAGTGTAGGTTTTGTCCAACTAGTCTTTCAATGTTTTATTTTATTTAATCATCCAAAATATGTATTTTTATTTTACGTTTATTTATAAACATTTAGACAAGACCACTAACTAATTATGATTTAAGTTCTACTTACTGTGGGTTGCATAACATACTGTTGATGTGGCATCCAAGATGTACTTTGGACCTGGAGAGTGAAAAAAAAGAGAATACACAGGTTAGAGAGACACAGAAGAAATAATGTTTCTATTGAAATAGACAAGTAGTGACTGATGTCTAAACAGAAAAATGCACAGACAAGGATTTTGAACAGGAATTGGGTGGAATCTTGAGGCAAGAACACCGAGAACCATCCTCACAACTGTGGAGCTTAATAATACAACACATTTGCAAGGGTATTGTGCAAGACACATTTAACCTCAGGTAATTTGATTTGTCAGAATCAATGGACTTTTTTTTATTCCTTGACAGAGATATTAACCACAAAACATCACATTTTATTTGCTCCAAAGAAATGTAGCACTGTAGCAAATGTAGATATAGCAAATGTCACACTATTATCATAGAGAGTAGTAAAGTCAAATGAACACGACAAATTTTGTTATGAAAATAGTTAGACTGTTAAAAGCACCAAATGTACCAGTAAATATATAATTATTCATTAGAGCCACAGCTTTACAAGTCCATTTCTGAGCTGCCAGTCCCTACGGCAGTGTTTCTTATAAAAAAAAATTACAGCACGTACTGAGGGTCCACTATATACTGTTATGTTGTAATTATAAGAGGATACAGAGACCAGTGAGAGCAATAGGCTCTAATAATTACTGCTGCACAGTGGAGGTTTCATCATCAAAGCCCGTCCTGGACACAAATCACCACTTTCATCTCCTACTGCCCATTGGCCTGCTTTAACACAGCCACAACAAGTCCCTCAATGCTTTTTGTCATATACACAAAGAGACATAAGCTAATTGTGTGTATGTGAGAGCTTCATTTTCAGTGGTAGCTAGCAATGAATTACCTAATTTATTTATTAAACCTAAACTTTTAAATTAAAGACTATGGGTCAAAATCTATAGCATAATGTCCACAAAACTCGTCCTCTAAGTGTAACATTTTGGGATCTCCAATTTTTGAGCTGGCTCTGATCAGGACTAGGAGGCTTAGGTAGCTTGATTTAGACTGAAAGGGGAACCCAGAACATCCGGAAGAAAACCCATCCAAGTCAGGTTTTGAACCCAGGACTGTCTTGCAGTGAACACTTCGCCAACACACTAGACAATTCACCCAGTTACATAATACATGTGGTTGGTTGCATCAGGAAGGACATCTGGCTTAAAAACCTGCCAAGTAACTGAGCAACTGTTTGAGGATAAGTGAAAGATGAAAAGAAAATTTGAGTAACTTTGCATAATGTGTTGACAATCTACAATCTTTAGCCCTCAAATTGAGAGGTATTATTTTGAAGCAACGCTCTGGTAATTTATGTCTGAGTTAATGCCTCTGTCTGCTTTAAGTGTATCATTGCATGAGTCTTCCTCATTTACTGCATCACTTGTGTAAACGTGCGGGGGCGGACTGTTTGGTTTAATGTCTGTTTGACAAACGGGGGATCAAGGACTAAGTTGAGTCAAAGCTTCACTACAGTTACAGTGAGAGAGTGTGGACAAAGGAGATAGGAGATAGGGGATAGGAGACATGGGAAAAGGGAGCGAGAAACAAAAAGAGGATTTGCTCTAAGTATGAAGGATCGATGAGAGGCATGCTGCTATAAGCCGCTGTTTTATCATTGTGATTGGAAGAATAAACCCAAACAGAAAAGTTGATAATTCAATTGCAAGACTCCTTTGAGTTGACTGTATATGGCCTTTATATAATGAGATGGGGAGGCTCAATAACTGCAGGGTCTGTGCAGAGTTATTCTTGTATCAGATACCATGTATTTGAATTTCTTGAAAAACTGGAGGACTACTACAGTGAGATGCAATTCCTCCTATAAAATTACACCTTCTCCAATGTTACAGAGATTCTGGTAATTGCACTATATAACTGAACTCTCCATGCAGACTAGCAAGTAGCCGACCCTTTAACAGAAAATTGCATATTTAGTCTAGAGGAGGGCCTGCCACCTGCTTCTCTATAGAAAGGTTACTACATTATCTAAAATGTTCCACAGTAGAGATCTATTACAAGGGAGACAGTTCAGATCTGTGGTGTCGCCCCTATTCACAGAAGGAATGATCGTATTTTTGAGCAACAGAACACCCATAATAAATAAATGTTAGATGGATATGCTTTATGTCATACCATGGAACACTCAAAGCAAAGTAATATCATCTCCATGGAGACAAGTAGGAAGCAGACCCTATACCAGAAGAGTTGCACATTGCATCTTTAAATAAGGCTCCCAAAAAGGCAAAACTAAAGGTGTCTTTTTGTTTTTGTTTTCCATAATAATGTAATAGAATTTGAAGATTTATCAGATTACAAGAGTGGTTTGCTTAATATAGTAATAAATCAATGACAATTCCCGGAAAGCATTTTAAATCTAATGCCAGAGCCCTGTGATATCCAGCAGGCAGAACATGGTGTCCTATGTTGCTGTTAGCAGAGCTTGTACCTGATATGTGGAGACAGGAGAGGCAGCAATGAACGGCGAGATTGATGTCTGCGCTATCATCCGGTTGGTGGAGATGCTGTACGGCGACGAGTAGAACCTGGACAAATACAATCACAGGTTAACAAAACACTGTATTATGCATTTTGAATACACCATCATCTCCTCAGGGCAGACCACATGTAAAGGTGTAATTGAGCCTTTAGTATCTCTTTGTTTGTTCAAGCACGCCAGTCTCTTGAAGATATAGCTGACAAAATGAATCAGCTTTCATCAGGGCTGTCATGGAAACAATAAATTTTGTATCGTATTCCCACCAACCCATCAAAGGCGCCCTCAAATGGGACCTGACACAGCACCGGCGCACATGGCATTACAAAAGTGCCTGCTCCACACTGCTATGCATATAATATATTATCACCTTAATGTGTGTGTGGGAGAACTAGTCCAATATTGTCCTTCATGTTCCACCTACACGCTTCTACTTTGTATTCGACAAGTGCCTTTGAAATCTGTTTACCTCCCTTCCTACCTTTGTTTGCCCTTCTAATTTTGCGCCATTTTTTTTTTTTTATTTCATCCCCTCAAACCTGCAGCGGCTCGCGGTGCTTTATTTATCATTGTGTACCTAGAGAGGACATGTTTCATCCAGCAGGCCGTGTTGCTGTGCCCGATCGATCCCAAAGTGTCTGTTGACTGAATAATGGAGCAGGGGAGGGGAGGGAGGAGTGAGGAGGCAAGGGCCGAAGGAGAAACCCTCTTTATCTGACTCTAACCTGATTGGATGATTAAATGACCTGCTGTAAGACATGTGTAGCTTCACTGGTAAAGTGGTATGTTTTTATGGCAAAGCTCCAGTCTAAACAGAAGAGACAAAAATTTACGCAATGAACTGTATGTCATTGAATAATACTGAAACTAATACTGCTGCCAATATTAACAGACACACCACGAAGAAACGGGGACTAAATTTGGCACTACACCTGCCACTAAACAGGACTACATCAGGACTAAACCAGGACTAGAACATGACTGAACAAAGTCTACATGAAGAGCACTAGGTTCAAACCAGGACCACTATAAGTATACTACACACATGCTAGTTCTAATTCAACCCACTGCTTTTACTCATACTACTATTATATCCGTCACTAACAAAAGGAGGTATGTATTCCCAAAAATGAAAAGGTCAACAATATTACATTTAAGGTCCTATATTACACAACATTGACTCTTGTAAGTTTTAAGGCATGTTGGAAATGCTGTTACCTCCTCAAAAAACATACCGGGAGTTGTATTTTGTTTCATTCACACATGTCTGAGTAATACTGCATTATTACATCTCCAAAGCTCATTTATTTATTTATTTATTTAATGAGACAGGGACAACACACAATTTTTACATTAACCTTAACAGGAGAGATGCATTGTACCAGGTTGCAGCAGCAGTGCTAACTTCCACCTGTAGTCCCAGGGCAGGTTCACTGATGGATTGTATTTAATTGACCTATCACCTTCACTCAAAATGCTCTTTTCCTCCTTGTGATGTGATGAAACGGTAGTTTTCAAGTTAACAGCTACCTTTTCTTCAGTAAAGTTGGACAATTTCAGGGCTGAAATTATCCAAATGATTCTAGTGAATAAGTATGAAGTTTAAAAACACAGTAGAGTACTTCCTGTATTACTACATGACATCATAAGGTGGGGCAGAGTGTTTTCTGTCTGAGAGAAGAACAGACAGACAGCATAATATGCAGGTTTTGTGTGTTAAACATATGTGAATGAAACAAACCACAAATCTTTAATGAGGAAACAACATTACAACATAGATCAGAAAATAGTGTAAAATAAAATAATACACAAATCATGTTATTTACTGCCGTTGCTAGAAAAGGTGTCACGTTTTAATTCAAAACAGCAGTTAAAATTTCAGGCTAATATATAATTTACTATGTTTATGCATCTCAAAATATTTCACAACAGCCTATTGTTTTAACAGAGGTGTCAGCCAGATCTAACACAATGGCTTCTTAATTCAGCTGTGAGAGAGATCCGACCACCTGCACTGTTACTGCATGCTGTTTTACATTAGAAGTGTTGGGCAACTGATAGTCACACTTTTGAACAAAGTGCAAAGCCTATAGGAGTCTTTCTAACCCACAACCGTTCAGCCATGTGGATACAGAGGCCAGTGATAAGCTTTACGCTGCAGCCTTTCTCACGTTGGATGCCGTTTATGCTCTAGTTGCCGTGCTGAAGGGTCGGTAGTTGCACGTAAAAAGCTGGACAACACAAGTCTAGATACGGAATGCTTCACTTCACTGGCACCAGAAAAAGAACTCTTATGAATTATTAGCGCCATAAATTTGCTCTTGCCAAGTTCCAGTTCTAGTTCATGCGCAGGTCAGCTGTGTGTTCTGTCTCTCTAGGTGTGTTGACACTGGCTCGGCTTACTCGGATTTTTCCCTAACTCCTTGAAGGGACATAGATTTTCTTTAATTTTCCCTGTGCTGCTTTAAACTGTAGCTTAATGTCTCCATTTGCTTTCTTTTGTGTTTGGCCTCAAAGGAAACACGCTGGGGTTATGTGTTATTCTTTTGCCTTTGAAAACCATTGCACAGTTTTATGTGCACAGAACAAAGGATTTAAACGACAGGCTGTGTATAGAAAATAAATGTTGTGACAGCTCCACATAACTAAATGAAAACCTCTGTACCAACTGTATGGATGTTGCAGAGTGAAATGCTAATATATATTAATTAATAGGATACAAATTAAACCAGGTAATTACCAAATATTAAAGGTGGGCACTGTAACTTCTGATGTGGAGTCTGCCAATTGCTTGCCTTCATCTTTTGTTTTGAAATTTCCACAGTATGGCATTAAACGTGCCTAACTTACATTTAATGTGTTTCTCTTGCAGCAAAATACCAAAAAACACAGATCTCAACTGTAACTGGAATTCGTTTGTCTCCATGGGAATAGATATGCTTAATGCCTTTGTATGAAACATCCCCAGCAAAGTTTGGGAGACAAAACACATACAGCCAACATACAGCCAACAAAAAGTAAGCAAACTGAACGTCTCCTTGTATTGAGAACTGGTCCATGTCAAATAGATGATTAGTGACAAGGCCAAAATTACCTTTACTAATCATAAAGCAGTATGGATCTGACTTTTGACTACACAATGAATGTATGACTTGCATTAGAAATACTGTATTAGTGTCAGTGATGAATACAAATGAGCACACACAGCCTGGTTATTCAATATGCTCCTCTGATTGTGTTTATTGTATTTTTCATTAGACTGATGTGCATTGAGAGAGAGGAATAGTACGTAGAGGACAGATCCAAGGTTATTGATGGAGGCTATTAGCCCCGAGCAGCAGGCTGTCAATAGGGACTGTGCGGCAAGCTCTTTAAACAATACACTAAACATGTAATTGCGACCAGAACATTACTAGCAGATTGAATTTAAAACCTCTTCGCGAATCCCTGGTGTGACCCTGCCGCACTGTCAGGAGTTTGCCCTGAAAAATTAGCCAATGATTTAGTGCCGACCTCAGTGACTTTTCAGCAGAGAAATGTGGGTTAGCATGCTAAAACGCAAGTCTGTATGTGTGAGGTGGAAGTAAGAGCTGAAGATGGAGGAGAAGCAAGAGACTAGGAGACTGAAAGATGCAAAAAATGTACACATGTAGTTACAGTACTGCTGAAAACTCATACATTTTCAGGTATGTACTTACCATTTTCAAGTTGTTGTAAAGTGATTATGTAAACAATTTAAAGGTGCACTACATAACTTTTTTGGTGGAGCTACTAAACCTACTTGTTTTTATGGAAGTATTTTTCCTTTGCTTGGAATATTTCATATATGGCACTGCATTTTTATATCTGTCATTTTATTTCATTATAGGTGTTTTATTTGCTCAAAAATACTTTGAAAAACATACATTCTTACTGTGGTGGGGTTACCTCTCTACAGTTTCGCTCTGTAAATTGACCTTGTGCTGCCACCTGCTTATCTTCATGGACATAAATACGTTTAATCACATACTGTTGAACATTCTAGGCAAATGTAACATCGTGTCCAAAGGTTAGGACACCTTTAAAGTTCTGTCCTTCTGCATGTCATTGATGAAAGAAGCATTTTGGTCAATAAGGACACTTCTCACTGGTATCACCCTAATATCAGATTGGCATCAGATCCAAACAGCCATCTGTCCAGGTTTTTCACAAACTATGGAGCAGTAATTGATTGGTACCCTTGCCTTCTCCTTGTACTGACTTTATTCCTGACTTTGCCCTCCTCATAACCTCATCCGGCCCCTGCTTTCTATTCAAGAGCTGCCTCTGTGCGTTTTGCTTCTCTAATTAGCTGCATTAGCATTTCACAGTCATTTAGTGCTTTGCCGGAAGGAGCTTTCGTTGACCTCGGAAAAAGAGGTCAGAGAGGGCTTAAGCCATGCAAACAGACAGTTGATTATTGGGAAGACTAAATCAGAATGCAAAGGTGGTCTGCTTAGAAATACAATAGAGCTTAAAAATACATGGCAAATTTGTTGTTGTAAGGGTATCATAAAAATGTAATGGCATTGTCTTTTCTTTCCAGGGTTTTAATTGCCCCCCCAGTTTTAACTAATTTGGAATCATAAAATGTTATTGTACTTCAAGTTTCGCTTTAGGGGTTTCTTTTGAGCCTGGCAGTAGGGCTCAAAATGTGTGTTGGAACTAAGGTAATTGATACATCTCCAATCATACCTTATTTTTCACTTGCATGTTTTTTTTTTTTTTTTTTTACAAAAATTCTGTAAACCCATACTAAAGCAAAACAGATGAGGGTAATACATGGTTTGATAACTTTATGAAAAACAGAAGATCAGAACAGGAAAGGCCAGAGGGTTGAGGAGGTAATTTGAACCTTTGAAAGAACAAGAAAGCAGGCGCAGGAATATGATACAAAGAGGAGGGAGTATTGAACCAAAAGAGGAGCAGAGCTAGAGGAAAGTGTCTCCGGGGATCGCATCACCAGCAGTGCTCCCGGTAGACAGCACCAATCTACAATTTCCCTCCAAACTCCCAACAGCCCATGCATTCAGGCTGGCAGCTCCGCAGATAGCCTCGGCTGACGAAAGTCTTACAGCGCCACGGCAACGCACCAGCTCAAACCCTTAGCATTGAGTAGCATCTGACGGCGCTATGCTAACGGCTGCATGAGTCACGTGGTAGAGGAGAGCAGACAGTGTAGTGTGTGTGCATGTGTGTGCACATGTGTGTGGATGTGTGTGCGTGCGTGTGTGTGTGGTCTGATCATTTGCATGCAGGTGCTCGTCTGCAGAAAAGTGCTGATGTGGATGTGTGAGCATCTGTGTGAGGTGCTGCAGTCAGGGTGATTGGAGCTAGAACATGAACGTTTATTATTATTATTATTATTATTATTATTATTATTAGTAGTTAGTAGTAGTAGTAGTAGTAGCAGTGGTAGTAGTAGTAGTAGTAGTAGTAGTAGTAGTACAGGAGCATAAATCAAAGAAGGATTTAAGAGATGCTTTGGACCAGACTATAGCTCTCGAAGCTAATTTCCATCAGCAGTCCCTGAGACAGCCAAAGCACAGCATACACCAAAAGCATAGAACAATGCAATCTATATCCACATAGTTATAAAATATACAATGACATTAAATATCTCTATCCCACTCCTGTTCTACTCCCTATGTGCCCGTAATCAGCTATAATTTAGTTGTTATTTATAAACTATTTTCCCTAGATTAGCTGGCACATTAATGTTGGCACTTGTGTTGTTAAAACATATTTTCTTAATTCAGCTCTAAACTTTTTAGATCTTTGCATAGTTTTAAATGTGTTGGTAGTTTGTTCCATCCTGAAAGAGAGTGCTGTATGGCCTAGAGCTGTTTTTCTTTTAGGTACGCTACACTGGCCATTGCATCTGTTCAGATGTTAATATGGCAAACTTTTTGAGTAGTGGAGGTGCCATATTGTTAATAATCATAAACAACAGCAAATGTGAAGTAATTAAGTTATGTTTTTGATTACGTGTCAAATTTCAGAAAGCATTTCATTGTAATCAAGAAATTTACAAGTAAAAAACAGTGTTTTGCTTGTAAATTATGTCAGTACCTATCAAGTGTTGGGCCTTGGTAAGCATTAATTGTTGTAGTAATAACATTTAGCTGTTTGTAAATATGCACAGATCTTACATAGATAATATTCAAGTAGCGCTTTTGTCGAAGCAGTTGTCATTTACTTACATTCTTAATGGAGTACTTCCAATACCCTTTCTTGCACATGAACAATCTAACAAAAATAGAACATCTGAATAAAGTCAACTCACCCATTCTGAATTGCAGAAGGATCATACGTCAGTGCCATGCCACTCTGGAGACACAAAATTAGGACATTGGTTAGAGTTGCTAGTGGAAAGTGCTACTCATTAAAAAGAGTGTGATATTTAGATATTAACACCTATTTAAAGTTTACTGGAAATATGGTAATGACAAACTGTAGTATCTCAGGACAATTGAAAAACACACACAAAAAATACAAATATATAAACAAAAACACACAATCTGGTCCCTGTCTGCAGCTGTCCCACTTCTTCAGAACAAAAGAGACAGATTTAGCAAGTCTGACAAACTCAAATTGGTGCATGTTTTCACAGACAACATCTGCACTGTCACTTGGAATATGATGTGTCCAAAAACACTTTAGTCAAAATAACTACACATCAAGTTGGAGCAGAGCTTGTTGATTTAGTCGCACTCGTAACAATGGCACACAGATGGAGAGTAAATACTTCATGACAGCTTGTGTTTCTAATATTACAAAAAATAGAATTAGCATAATACTCAACATTTTTACTGTTGACACATTTGGTTGTTACACCTTCAAATCAGAAAGTTACATGTTCAAACCCAACTGTTGCTTCTTCTTGTCAATAAAGACATGGCGACACTTTAAAATAAGGTTCCTCAGTAAAGAATTTATAAGGCGATAATAAGCACTATTCATTTGTTTATAATCACTTTTAAAGCAATAACTATAATTTGTAGATGCTTTATAATATTAACAAGCCATTAACAACAAAACACAAGCGCAAGCATTAATAAGCTGCTATTATAAACAAACGAAATGATTTATGGTTGTATTCAAACCCTTAATAAACATGCTTAATTTGTTTATAACAGAAGACTATTTGATAAGTACATTCAAAAGGCTTTATTACTATAAAGTTTATAAAGTATTCCAGTTCCCTAATCTGAAATATGGACTACTTTTGTAACAATGAATAATCATACAAAGATTTTAAATTTGGCCTCAACCAACAAGCCTGTTAATAAGTCACACAGTCAGTGTACTTTTTTAACAACATATATGAAATGCAAGGGAGGAATTAAACCCGGATCCAGAGCATCTGAAATCTGAAAGTCAAGTAGTAAAAAAGACCAGTGACTGAGTGACCTCTAATTTTGAATGAAGAAATATTGAATGATGACTCAGTTGCACCACCTTAAAAATCCATTTAAATGCGAAGCGTAACTACCATTACCTACACCTCTGTAGAGAAACTTGGCATAATAAATGTCAAGTCTATATAAGTAACCAGGAGGTTCTCTGCATCACCCCCATTCTCCCACCACACAGCCCTTCCCTGCGCCCCTCACAGAACAGCAAGTGTCAAAAACAAAACATGAGCTCATTAAATATTTGAATTATTACCTCAAATTTGAGATAGAAGGGTGCATATTAATACATATGGAAACTGATATTCCACCCCTTATTCGCCTTTCTTAGTCAAATCTAGAAAGATGAGAAGATGTCAGATTGTTCTGCATCACAAATAAGCTCTCTGTAATTTGTCCACAACAAATAGATGTTCTTTTAAGAACTTTTCAAAATAAAAAATTTAGAGAGCACTAGAGAGCCTGTTTTTAGGTTTGCATATCAGAATGTACAGCCCCCAAATATGCATGCATGTTTTACTGTATTCATTCCAATCAAAAGTTTACACATGCTTGAAAACAATGACTAGTGCTTATTAACACCTTTACGAAGGAACCTTAATTTAAAATGTAACCAAGACATCTTATTTGAGTTAACCTCTATAATAATATTACGTCTCTCTTGGCTCCAAAGGGATCACAAATCAACTACCTCCTGGCAAGCCCTAAACCAAATTGAAGCAAACAGTAGTGTCTACAAATCTTTATTATTCTCCATCTTCCCTTTATCCAGCCTGCCTCCACACGCAATAGTCATTTGTACTTGTTCCACACGGGCCTCTGCTTTCCAAATTGGCACATGAGTTGAAAGTGTGCCCTGATACTGAACTCCACTGCAGTGTTTATTTTTCCTCCACTAAATACTGTTTCAGACCTGATTACATTGTGTCAGAAAATATGAAAAGTGCCCCAAAACAGATGACCTCAGATGGTGAAAAATAATTGAGATTTAATAGAAGTTTTAGGAAGGGCATCTGGATTAAAATTAAATCAATATATTCATGCACTTAAGTTCTATAGTTGTTTGCCTGTGACTCCATATAGAGGATAAACAAGATTATAACTGTAACCTAGGTGACCAGGGGAGGGACGAGACACAATTCCCACAAGACAAGAAGAGATTTGACATAATTTATAACTAAATTGTGAGGTTCAGTTTCCAATTTTGGCCTCACAGTTTGGTAGTTTCATCTCATGGGAATTAAAACGCAGCAATACGCAAGACCATGTTTCAAACACAGTGTTTAGTTGATGCAAAAATTGGATAAAATCTTCTTTCTATTTGTTGTTGGGTTTTTTTCACTATGAGAGAAACCAGAGTAGAAACCCTTGTCTCTTGAGAATAGCACAAACAGAAAAGCTGGTAACGGTCAGTGGCTTATTTAGAAATTTCATAAAATCAGTTTCTAAACTCTATTATTTTGATTCAGAAGAGCACAATAAACAACACTAAATAAAATTCAGTGTGTCTCGTAAACACACACATGCAGCACTGTGGCGTCTTCCCGTTATTATTATGGAGCTCCCATTTCAGCTCGGTTCTGTTTCATTTCACTTCTCCACTCTGTGCTGGCTCGAGCTCCAGGAATTTAAATGTTGGGAAATTGTTTGAAAGTGCACTTGTCGTGTGGGTGGCAACATTATTATTCACTTTCCCTTGTTCTGTAAATTAAAGCTTTGGTATCGACACTAGCAACTTGTGAACTGTGTGCATTGTGCAACAGTCAATCTGCTTCCAATCTGCTTTCATTTCATCCGTACATGACAGACTGGAGGTGGGAGTTTCAACAAAAGGAAAAACAACTTGGCTTTGGGGTCTTGCAGAAACCTTATATTTTACATTTAACAACCTTGATATTTGCCAGCTTTTATACTGTCAGAGGCATCTCCGATTTGGCATGCACTGAGTTATTGGAAATGAATACTGATAATGACCCTGCAGGGAGCCCTGTCAGGCCTCAAACGCTTTGTTATAAAATGTAAAATGGGCCATGTGTCAGACAGAACATGCTTTTTAAATATATAAATGGATTTTTGGTGCCAGTTAAAATACAGTAATGTCCACAATGGTGTGGGCAGTACAGCAGAGCCAGCAGCAGGTTTTTAACTAGTCTACAATTATCCCACAATGCACTCAGGGAATATCCACATGACATTCAAGTATTTAGCCATCTCGTTTTGATTTGTTTAACCAGTTTAGATTTCTTACAGTGATACTAGCTAAATTATTCTCAATAAAATACTTTCAAGCTAAATATTCCATTGGGCATAAAAAATCTACTTTAAATTGTTATATTTTATTAGCTGAAAGCATTCAGAAATGTCATTCCAACTCTGTAGTATTAGTAATAGAACCAACATTTTTGACTAACTACTCAAGCAAAAAATGAATAAAGGTAATTTAAAGTCCTATGGATATATTTTTTTGTATTACACATTTTATCAAAGAAGTTGTTTGGTGTATTTCTGGATGTCATTGTTTAAAATAGGTATATCTGATAGATCTGGGTGTGTATGATTTATGCATAATCTTTAGTGTGATGATTAAATAAACAAGTGCATCTCACCTCTCCATCCCTTGTCCACGGTCGGCCATTCTGGGGATATTTGACCTGGGTCTGTCTCTTCTTCTGGCCTCCGTCAGCAAACTTACACAGCAGTGGCTCTGCAGGGGCTGCCCACAACACACAAGGACAAACACAGAGAGATTCATCATATTAATGACTGCAAAATGTGCCACTTCATGCATTAAGACTTGTGTTTTAAAAGATAAGATTTAAAAATGCTGTGTTGTGCATACATCAGATGAAACACAAGAGTTTTCCATTTATCTACAGTTCACTCTAGATATCTGAACATAAAAGTTATCTCAGCATCAGTAGAAGTCTCTACCGCCAGGAAAACAATGCCACAGGCAAGTCAACATAGAACTGTAGGTTGTGTTAAAAGGGGTAAAGTTAGTGCACTAAAAAGTCAGCTTGACCTGAGGCTGTAAATGTGATTTCTCCAAAGACAACAGCTTTTTGGGACTTGAGGATTAAGAAAACCTTGATTACAAATTGGATTAGCTGACCGTGACCTCCCACACAAAGTTTAACAAACCCAGGTTTAGACCTAAACAACTGCAACCTCATATGCCACGGGCTGCACAGAAAACAGGAAGTAGATGGATTGAGGCAGAAAAAGATTCTTGTTGCAAGTTGATTTATTGGATTTAATAGCATATCAGCACAATTTGTTCAAGAACAGGAGAGTGTGAATAATGTCCTTTATTTCTAGGAAACGGTTTAGCATCTGCCCAAGTCAACAAACAAAATCAGAAGTATTGTTATCAAAACATGAACCAGACCCAGAGATAAGATGTTGTTGGATGGATTATGTAGTCAGACCACGGCTGACAAAGAGATCTCTGGCACCAAAACACTGCAAAACTCACCGTTTTGAATGCATAAAAAGTTCTGTATCAAACATAATAAATAACACATATATTAAGATTGTAGGGCATAATGCCATTGCATTCCTAGCACTGGTACAAAATAGGTAAATAGGTAAATAAATGTGGGTGTAACGGGTTAAGCATTCACCCGCTAGAAGGGGTTGTTCCATTGCTTGTTTATTTTTAGTGGAATGCAAAATTTATGCAGTATTTGGACATAGCTAAGCCACTAGCCACCCCGTTCCAAATAGGAACTGAACATGGAGTCACTTCTGGCTCCATCGATTATTTCCAATTGATTTTACATTGAAATAGTCGTCCCTCTCTCTGTAACTAGTGCTGTCAGGCTCCTCATGTTCATATTAACCCACTCCACCTGATCCTGGTGTTTTATCTCACTATTTTGTTCATAAATAAATTCCTATTCCTAATATGGGGCTCCAAATGTGCCCCTATAACTGCCAGCACTGTGAGCTTCATTTGACTGAAGCCGAACACTATGGGTGACGTCACACTCCTTTAGTCCACTTATAACAATCTACAAGTTTTTCCCATTAATAGATAAGAAACTGTGAACTAGTGAACATTACATTGGCACTGAAAAATCGTACATACTTGGTCATTCTATTGTTACACATTTATAATAGTATGCTGTTCAAGAACTGCTTCAAGCTTAAATAAACCTAACATTGTAACATTTAAATTATGTATGAGTTATGTATCACAGTATGAGTTTACATTGTTCAAATAAAATTATTTGTGCCACATGCAAGTCAATTTGTGAAAAAATATATACAGTTCCTAGTAAAATAGATATATAATATATAGTTATAGATATAGAATTACATCATAAAAACATATTAATCATGTCCTATTTTCATTTACCACTATGAAAAAGCTTTAGTTAAGTTGGTTAATTAATGGTGGTGGCTGAGCAATTGGATGGAACTGTCTCACTGTATAAATCTTATGTGTCTCTATGTTAATTTAGTTAATTTAGACCTCACTGTTTTTGTTTTGGTCTGCTTTTTGTTTAATTATTGTGCTCATGAAAGCTGTAATAAATATGTGAACACAAAAAACTAAAGGTGAAGTGGAAGACCATCTTGGGGCCTGACTTATAATACCAGACTGTGAAACATTGTCAACAACAAGAGGTCTATTCAAGATGAGTTCTCTTCTTACACACTTGACCCTGCCATTGAGTAAGGCTCCTCATGTTATCAACCTCCTCTTACAAGTTCCTTTAATAGCTGTACTAAGCACATCATAAAAGAGCTGACTAATTACCTGTATCCAATTTAAGTGCAGCACGAAAACAGTCAAGAACCATGCGTGCGAGAAAAACAAGAGGAAAACATAAGCAATGTGTTTTTCAATGCGGGAAGTCATAACGTACAAATCAATCACAGCAAAAGAATAAATGAAGGAAAGAAAAGGAAGTAATAGCCAATAAAAGACACACAACAAGGTCTGATATCATCTTACGCGCTCAATAATTCAGTCTTCTAGATGTTAGTTAGTTAGTTATACATACTTGAAACGCACTGTACTGTAAAAATCTACTCCTACCCAAGGGACAGTGGGCATTTTGTGTCTTTATGTCTCATGATGTAACCGATGATTCAGGCTTTTTACAGTCAGTGAATCCCCTGACTGATGTGTCTAAATGGGTTTGTCAATGTATGCGGTCTATCAAAAAACATTTTGTTCCCTGAGTATTGATTAGGGCTACATTATGTGTGTATGATGTATTGGGAGACAGTGAGTGCAACGGAACAGTTCATTCAAGTTCAATGCAATGTTTGTTTTCTAAAGTAAAACTATGGAGTGCAGCTCAGACTTGTAACCAACTTGACTATGGCTTGGACACTCAGGAGTCTCTAGTTTAATTTTACACAAACAAGAATTATAACGTTTTTAAATCATACGTAATTTTTTTTTTGTCTTTTTACTTTTTCACAATTAATAACTCTTTCAAACTGACAACTGGTATATTCTTCAGTATTGTCATGTAAACCTAATTGACTGGTAAGTACGGTAAATAAAGGTTATTTATATAGCTCGTTTCACAGGTCACAGAGTGCTTGACGTGCAAAAGATAAAAACTGCATGAAATACATTTATAATAACATCAATCATAACAGCCCTACTATGATGCCACGAAGATTTTGTAATATAATAGTTCGCTCGAGGCAAGACTTGACCTGCTCTACTCCATGCACAAATCAATTTGAGCCATCTATAATTATATTACGTGTTAATACAGCATCACCTGAAGACTTATGTTTTATGGCTTTGAATTTATGCAGATAATTAAGACAAATCTCCATGGATATTTATCTTTTGTACACTGACGCTACATGCCTGGATTGCCTTGTGCTTAATCCTATTACTTTACTCTAATCTGACATGCTAGATTAACACAGGAGTTGCATTTGATGTTTTAGACACAACAAACAGAAGCACCGACCTTTTCAAATAAGCTTGTCATATCTAACAATGCAGTAAATTTAAATAAAATTCAAAGACCACAACACAAAACTAAATCTATTGCTGTTCCTGTAATATGAGTGACAAGAATATGCTCATTATTCTTGTCAAATTTCACCTTCAGAGGAAAAGGATATCTATCATGGCTGGTATAATTCCTCAATATTGCAAAATGAGCTGTGCATGTCAGGGTTTCAATGGGGCATGAGTGGTGAAAGCATAGCCACTGGCAATTAATTAAGCACCTTAATATGAGCTGTGTTAAAAAGGATATATTAGAAAAATTAGACATTGTATGAAGGCATTTTACCTACCAAGCCGTTTCATTAAGCCTTTTAATCTCTTCAACTCAGCCATTATTTGTGGCAATTTTCATAAAGACCGATCAGAAACAAAGCGTTGGGCTCAAAATATGCAAAGTACCTTTCAGTTACAGCCCACATTAACAAATTGGCACTATTATTACATTGTTATCATTATACATTATGCCTTGAGGTGAGGGATTTGAGATATCACGCATGTCAACGCTGCCTGGGTTCCTAATGGACTTGACAAGATTCTCATATTAATACAAATGCCCGAGTATTTCTATTGGCTTCTATACAGATCATACAGAGGTGCTGAGCTTGCCTACAGCAATGGCAACAGAGAAAGGATCTGCTTTGGAAAGAGCATTAGATTAATTATTCCGCTCCAACACAGAATTCTATTGGGTTCCACAAGAGGCTTTTAAAATGAGAAGGACGTTTTTAATTGTCAGTTTGACCTGCGATTCACTTCCTCTCGTGACAACCTCAAACAGACTGATAAATCATAGTAAAGCAATTTGCAGCTGTCCCATTGATCTTTATTCTTAATATACTTTATCTGAACCAACAATAGTTCGTAGTTGCGACAATGAATCAGCTATATTTAACCTTATCTTTTACAACAAATGTCCTTGCTATATTAATTTATCTCTTTGGTCTGACTTAAAGTGATAAAATTAGATTCAAGTGTGTTATTTATGCATATACGTGTACTATATAACACACTAAACACCTAATGATATCCATTTGTTGCTTGAAGCTTAAAAAAAACAAACAAGGGAAACTAATTTTAACATCCCGTTCTTAGTCATTCTATCTAAAAAACGCACAGTAAGGGTTAATACTACAGCTGACATTCACTAAGTATTCCTGGATCTAGAGCTGGAGATGGGTCCCTAGGCACTACTCAGTTCACCTACTGCTTTTGACAGCATGCCCCAGCGGCATTGGATGTCAAATAGAGGGAGTAAAATATCCCAGTGGGGACAATAAAAATTTGAATTCTATGACCATTTTGTCAGTTTTTGTCATGTCACAGTTGCCCAGTAAAAAGCAGGATAATCCTTGTTTATAAAAGCAGTATTTTACAGTGAGTAGAATCCTGCACAGTTACCATTTAATTTATTGTTAGAAATTGAGACATTTTGGTGCTTCAGCTTTACAAGTTGTGCCAACAATTGTAAGTGCAAACTGAATTGAACACGACAGCTAAGAAGTGATTGTTGGACAAAAGCTCTGTGAGGTTTCCTGTTTACAAGATCTATTTACACTCATCAAGTCAGACGGATACTGCTGATTTACTGCTTTAAATCCTGCATTAGATTGTCACTGCTCCAGGGATAGAATGGGAGCATATAGCAGGCTTTAGCTCCAACAAGAATACACCCTTGTAGATGCAACAGGGAAATGCAAATAGAACATGAAAGGTGCGATAACACTGAGAGATGCGGACAAAAAAAGACTGGTACCTTGTGTAAAGATGTGAAACGATCTGAATCGGATTTGTGAGTAAAGCAGAAGATTGTGGACACAGGTAGGCAGGCGTGAGGAGAGAGGCGTGGAGCACATTCTGTTAGCACTCATTGTAGCGGTGGGACACTGCAGACCACAGCGGGGACACATAGAAACTGTTAAAACACCAGCCGAGCAAACAAACATATCCATCTCTGCTCCAGAGAGACAGAGGCGGGAGGGATAGTGCATGTTGGGAATCTGCTGGAGAAATGCCATGTTTGCCATACCAGGTGAGCCACTAGACTGCAGCATGTTCGAGGCTGGTGAATAAGTGCGTTAACAGCCATACCACCTTGAAAATGCTCGATCTCACGTGATTTCGGAAGCTAAACAGGGTAGGCTAGGTTAGTTCTTGGATAAGAGACTGCTGGGAAAACCAGATACCATAGAGGGGCAGCAGTGGCACCAGTGCATTATATTTAGCCTAGTTTGAATGTGGTAAGTTAATGAGTTTGGAAGTGGTTGGAGAAGCCAATAACACAGATTGGCTGAACTACTTGTGTCAATCTACCCCAAGGCAGCTGTGGCTACAATAGTACCTTATACCACAGAGTGTGTAGTGAATGAAAAATGCACTGTAAAGCGCTTTGGGTGTCTTGAAATCTGAATGCATGAATTATAATTATTAGTAACAGAGAAAAGTAGATGATAAATAACAGAGGAGACTCCAGAAAGTTCACTAACAGATTAAAAATGTATTCATTATTTCTACACAATCACTGCAATGACTAATGTGATAATTTGTCCTTCTAAGAAAGGGCTGGGTGTTACAAAAAGTGAAATCTAAGCTGCATGGTGACACTATACAAAGTGCAATGGTTACGTCACAGTGTGCGCACTAAGCCTCTGTTGCTCTTTAGCCATACATTATAGAAAGGTCAGGAGTGCGGTGGAGACTAGGAATTGGATACACTCCCTGGATCACTGTGGTAATGGGTTACCAAAATATAAAATGTCTCAAGAGAAAATAATTCAGTAAAACTAAACTAAAATTATTTATTATCATACTCCATATTTTTAATCCTTCATGCATATCATTAGATTTTATCAGTTCAGAGCGAGATCAAGAGATTGATGTGACACTGGTCTCACAACTAATCTGGATGCTTTATTTTTATGCTTGTGATGTCTAAAACAATCTGGTAGAAGAAAAAGTGACAATAAGAATAAAATCCATCTAAAATACAGCATCAGAACTGTTTTCTCCCAAGTGTAAATTTCCATCAGTTTTGTCTGTTTGTTTACCTCGATACGTGCTGAGTAAACGTGAATGCAAAAATAACAGCCCTTGACAAAATGTGACACACAGATAGTGATTCCATGGAAAATGAGCTCTTTACGAGTGGATAGGGAGGGCTTCCTACTGGCACCGACTCCGCGCTTCACAGCAGGAAGCCAGGACGAAATCGAACAACAAGCAACTGAGCGTCAGAATTACAGTCTATAGTCAAAGACACAGCAAGCTTTTTATTTACAACTGACTGGGCGGGATGTACAAGACAGCTCCCACTGTACAGGAACTACTGACTAATGCAAAGTAGTCAATCTTAAGACAATCTGTTGGTAACATTACAGGATTCTGAAGCCGTATGAGTAAAATATATCCAGGAGGACACAGAATTCTTTCCACATTCCTACACCATATCCCTTGCTGTCAGCACCAAAGTATTCCTCTATGTATCATAAACTGTATCTCCTTCATTTGCCCATTCGTTTTCTGATATTGATCGATCACAAGTTTTGATTCAAGTGAACATAAAACTACAGACTTTAATCATCGCTGTCACATTTCTTCATCCTAAACTCAGCTCCAAATCACATGATTTTACTGCTAAACCCAATCTATAATTATATATCATATCATTGACAATGAGAAATAATTGAATTAGGGATGCACTGATCTAGCTTTTCATTTCCAATACCGATATCGATACTTTGACTATTAACTGCCAATACCCAATATGAACCAGTACCAGTGTAGGGATGGATAACAGCACACAAGAGATCCAATTGTGTCATACAATGTTTACTTATAATTCAAATAACTGCTGAACAGCTTTGTATTAACAAAAGTTAAAACACTATGAAATGTTCTAGGCTAAGACCAGTCTGTAAATTGTCTAATCACATCCTGGTAAAGGCCCAACCAGTTTCATGTTTCAGTTTCTATACCAGTATCGCTACATCCATTGAATATATTTGTAATGACAATTGTCTTAATTAAATAATTTGAAACTACACTATCAAAAAAATACGTAGCAATTTTTGGTGTATTTTCTAAATTCATTTTTCTAAATATATAAATACTGTATTACAGGGATAGCCCTACAAAACACAACAAAAACTGGACAAGTAATTCTCTTTCTGCACTTTAACACCAACATCCTTAATATTTTAAACTGATCAGCACTTTTACCACTCAATATTAAAAACGGTCCAAGTCAATGCCCCATCGTAGTAACCTATTTCTATGAAAGGAACCACGGCGAGAGGCAGAAGTCACCGCACTGTCGATCAATGGGCTTCCTCTTAACGAGAGCTGATGGAAGGCCCGGTCATGTGATCAATGCACACATTAATCTCACAGCCAGAGGGTGAAATATTACTGTTTCCTGCCAATACATCAGAGCGGATGGACAGACCAATCAGGGAAACCTGCACAGTACCAGCACACCACCGAGAGATAACATTTTTACAGCCATTTACAGCCTATTTCTTAAATTTTTTGAGGCCAACTCTTGTTCTAAGTTGTAACATGTGATAGCAACAGCAGGACAGGCATTGACACAGAAAGACAGAGGATAAATCAGCTGGACCTTTTCACAGAACGTTCAGTCACAGTGGAACCCAAACAACACACCACATATCTGTATCACTAAAAAGCCATCCACTCAGACACATGTTATTTATTTTTGATTAATTCAATTTCAATTTCAAAGACATTTTTTTACTGTTAGTATATATAGCATACAGAGAGTCACTGTTTGAATATAACAGAGTGACATTAACTGTGAGATGTATGTATTCACTTTTTTTGCTAATATCTCCTAAGATAATCCATATACTGCGATATTATCAAATAAAACATAAAACCAAAGGTTGTATTATGTTGCTTAAAGTTCTTATTTTTAAAGTTGTCAGTTTCACTCTGCTGCCTAAATGTGTGTATGCGTATGAGACAATCCACAGTGCTGTATCTTCCAAATTATACTGCGGGGACACTGGGCCTGCTCTGTCTGTCCTTGATTTTCTATTTTCCCTCTCTCGCTCCATTCCTTTTCTCTAAGTCTCTATCTGATAGCTCTGTATCTCCATTGCTGCTTTACCATTCTGTCACTTTGAGTCTGCTAGTCCCCTGCTCAGCTCTCTCTCTTCTCTCCAGCCCTGTCCTTGTTTTGTTCAGTCATTTTTTGCGACCACACCAGGCACTGTCTCTCTCCCATAGACACACAACTTGCCTTGTGTGTTTGCTTGTACCATTTTTTTGGGGGTAGCGCAATTCTCAATATCTGGAGTCACATTTGACAAAACAATCTACATGCCATATAA
This sequence comes from Boleophthalmus pectinirostris, assembly GCF_026225935.1. Lineage (NCBI taxonomy): Eukaryota > Metazoa > Chordata > Actinopteri > Gobiiformes > Gobiidae > Boleophthalmus > Boleophthalmus pectinirostris. The sequence continues at coordinate 22,292,355 of NW_026571447.1, read as the reverse complement.
TATATTTTAATTGTAACAATTGTTACTTCTAAATGGCAATAAAAAAAATACACTTTCACTGCATATTATAAAAGGCAAATCAAGTTACTCCTACACAGAAAATCCACAATCTCCTCAACAGTTGACAATAAAGTATATTTTAACATTTTAACATCAATTCTTTATTTAACCAGGAAAATCTCACTGACATTTGGAATATAATTTTAAGGGGAGTCCTTGCTCCAGAGGGGAGCCTGTACATGTTTTTAACAGTAGAAGAAACCCATGCCAGCACAGAGAGAACATGCAAACTCCACAGACAGGCCCCACTCTGCCCAGGCATTGAACTTCTTGCTTTGAGACGAGAGCACTAACCGCTGTGCCACAGTACTGCCCTGCAGGATTACTAAAATAATAAATTCATATGGCCCTACTATCTGTTCCTTTTCTGCAGAAAAAAAAACCTAACTTGACTTTTGGCGGGACATTGTGTAGCAGATTGTTTGCTATGGGGAAACGTCTGTCTGTGTCGCGTACATGTGTGTTTTTGTCAGTCTGCGTCTTGTTTGGTTAAGGAATTAATCACTCGGATCTTCCCTCTAAATCAACACAAGGTTGTCTAAGACGGGGCAGGAGACGGAAGAGCAATATTGATGGAGCGGATGAGATATTAGTCACACTATTTTCAGTATGCAGCAGAGACACACGTAATGGGGCTCTATCTGATAAACATGCTTTATTTAAATGTTCTGATACAAGGCAATACAAGGCACAGTATCTCATATATTTTCTAACACCACTGAATACTTACTGTAATTTCTCTGTGACCTAAAGATCCTGTGGTCAGACCATATACTAGCCTCGAATGCATAGCATATTTAATTTCAATGGCATAACAATATTGGCCCGAGGTAATATTCATGAAACCACAATGTAATAGAGAAAAGGGGCTTGTCGGTCCACTCTGCAGGCAGTACATGAAGCAAACCATATGTTCTCAGCACCAGAAACCACAAGCAACCAGGCAACATCACATCCTATTACTGTTACATCAAAGAGGGCATATACTCCACCTACTACATTAGCCTGGCACTGCAGGTCTGAATGTATTATAGTCAGTAAAAGCATTAGTTACATTCACAGCCTAACAATTAGGCCAGTCACACTAAATATATTTGAAGTGTGATATATTGCTGCAGATAATTTCACAATAAACGATAAAATGGAAACTACTCAACTACCACTGACATAATTACCCATAAGTAACATTATCCAAGGAAACACTTTTTAAATGTACAATATAGTTAAAAAATGAGCTGCAACTAATTAATAGCAGCCATGATTCAACCCTCTACTACTCCAATCTTGGCACACTACAAAAAACTACATCACAAGGAAGACAAGCAGGTTACAGCTCTATACTAAATTACAAGTCAGATCTCTGTTCACACCCCTATGCACAGTTTATTTTTGTAGTTTTGAGCAATAGAAACACCCTTAATGAATAAATGCCAGATGTGTATGCTTAAAGTCATATCATGGAACATTCCAGGCAAAGTAATAACATCTCCAGGGACCAGAAAAGTTGCACAGTGCACCTTTATGTGACTAGCAACCAAACTTTGCTACACTATGACAAAAAACTGAATTTTAACAGTTTTCTTTCTATCTATCCCATCTGTATTAAACATTATTGGCCTATAGAATGTTGTGACGCCATCTGAAATCCAACAATAGTGAACTCTACACCAACACGTTGCAACAATCTGATCTAATTACTGTAGTATAGCACTTAGCAATGAAAAGAGCCAAAACTTTACTTTTACAGGATCTTACACATCTATCTATAAAACTCAGTACAGCCAACTCCGAGTGCTGTTTCTCAGATCAACACCCACCTGTCATGCCTGGAGGAGTTTTCAGGAATTTCCCATTGAAATTCTGAATCACCACATCGCACTTCTCCGTCGACTCCATCCTATCGCAGAGAAAGAGGAAGTGAGATATATATGAATAAGTGCCTGTATGTGCTGATATGCTAAATTTGTATATCTCATCCCTTGCCATCCTGTTTACACATTGAGCAAATCTGTGTACGTGTAAGGAAATAAATGTCTTAGGTAGTGTGTTGTGTTTTTTTTTTCTATGGTGTTTCCGTTTTGCTTTGTCCTTATTTAAAAGCCTCATTCAGTCCGAAGTGTTGCGTGTCATGTCCTCTTTGTCTGCCCCCTATTCAGCTCTGCTCGCCCAATCACAGCTCAATGACTAATTGCCTGCTTGGCGCGGGAGAAGCCGGCGAATGCGTGTGTTGGAGAGACAAATGGTGACAGGACGGAGGCTTTGTGGAGGAGGCGTGTGGGTCTGGGTGCTCTCCTAACACAAGCAGTGACCCTGAATGTAGCAGCCCTGCATCCTAATCACTGGCACACTCAGCTGTAACTGAGAGGACCACACCAACCGAGCAGAAAAAGCAGGCCAAGGGTACAGCAATGTGGAACGCTTTTATTACAGGTTAAAGTCTGGCTGAGTATGACCGCCGGGACGAGACTATTTTGGTAACTAAAATGTAAAGGGCAGCCTCTATGGGAGTTGGTCACTTATTTTTAAACTGTTTTGTGCACTGAGATAGAGCTTTAAACAGCTGTGTTATGATAATAGGACGGATGGGAGATTAAAAATACGTAAATATGCAGTGATTTGTGTGTAGGCTTGGCATTATCTTTATGTTTTAGGCAACCCTCCTATTTTCACCAAACTAGAAGGAGTTAACAGAAACTTGTATTTCTTTATTTCTAACACGAGACTCTTGTCAGTTAATTATTCATATTTAGTCATGCACATTTTGACTCTAAATTACCCACATTAGCGGAATAAAAATATTTATGACATTTTTTTCAGTTACATTTTATGCATGCAACTGATCTTATTACTGATATTTAACAAAATATGAATGGATATTAAATCCCAAGTGCTTGATTTAAATGTTGTTGGCCCATAATCAAACAATTATTATAATGTCTAATCTCTATTCCCACACATGCTTATGTGATTCTCTGTGTAGTTTACCTTGCAAAGCCGACCCCTCTGCTGAGACCGTTGGCGTCTCGGAGTATTCGCGTAGAGATCACATGACCAAAAGGCTTCAGCATGTTCTCCAGCTCCTGCTCATCCATGGACACAGGCAGGTTTGAGATGTACAGGTTTGTGGGGTCTTGCTCTTGTTGCTATGGGAGACACACAAATAGGAATAAGGTAAATAGTCGCGCTCAACCTTAAAGAAACAAACTTAACCAGATAATTGCCAATATAAATACAGTCATGCCTAATTGTACCCAAAAGACCCAAGAGAGCGATGTGACTTTTAAGGTTGAACAAAGAAGGAATAAAATGCAATTTAAGCTATTTTGGTAGTGGATACATTAAAGGTTAATGCAGCCATATGCCTGTGCTATATTTATGGCAATCTCCTCAGTGCGGATGAGTTTAATGAAAAGAAAGTTAATGCTTAAACCCCCTAAAGCAACAAGAAAGCTCCCTCAGGATCTATAGAAGATGTTAGCAGAAAAACGTCTTTGCCCCTGGAAAAAGATATCACTTCGAATACATCTGCATTAACAACTTTGATTTATGTAATTTCTGTGCCAAAATATATCTATAGTATTTACAGTGCATTCAAACTCACAAAACACATTCATTTCCTGCTGTTATTCGTGTATTGATTTAATCTGGATGGCAGATATGCATATTCATATAAAGTTATAGGTGACAATTGTGGGCATTTAAACATTCAAAAATCATATTTAGTGTTAATGGTTACATTCTATGGCAATGGTGCTGATACTAAAAACATGAATAGGGCAAATCCTAATTTTTCCTTTCACTTTTAAAATAATACATCCTTGATTTTAAAAGATACTTTGAACACAACATATATTCTATGGACTTTCAACTGTGTATTCCAGAGTACTGTCTTAGATGTCTGGTGGGTTTTTATGTGCAAATCAGTGATCTGTTTAATATTGTTTACTTTACCAGCATGGCTCCGACTTTTGCCTGAATAAACACAGTGAAAACAATACATTCAGCACATGGTTGACTGAAGAAATAGTGGTTTATGGGTTGATTGCCTCTTCTCTATTTCATTCTATGAACGCTTGAATAGGGTTTGTATAGTGAGGGTCATTATAGAGTCAGCTATGCTTATTTTGAAAAGGTTCAACATTGTCTGTGCTAGATTGTTGACTTACTTTATGACTTTCCCTAATGTAACTGTAAAAAAGATATTAAATAAAGACACAAACTAGAAAAAAGTGCATTTCCCAAGGAGAGAGTGTTCTACACATTGAAACCTATCATGATTAGAATAATTTAAGTTTCATCAATTAATGGTAATTTGTTGTTAAGGATCCCTTATTATAATTAGAGCCCGACCGATATATCGGTTGGCTGATATTATCGGCTGATATGGGCACCTGGAGGCATATCGACTATCGGCCGATATGCTTGCTGATAGGGGCCGATATTTCACGCGGGCATGTGATACATCGTTAAAAATCTTAGACTCTCTACATTCTGTTCATTTAATCCAATTTACAGACAGATAAATGTCCTAATATGTGGCTCCGCATCAGTATTTATCTACGGAGTCATTTGTCTGTGTGTGTCCGTACTGTCCCTGAACACACCACAGAGTCGTGTCATTCACGTGTGTTTGTTTACACCCGCAGCCGTGCGCAACACTGAGATTATTTTCTTTTTACGGACAATCGGTTTGAGTCTGGATTAAAAGGACATTTATTAGTGCAGACTTGTGATGTGAGGAGGAGCCTGTGTGAGCGGTGAGTGTTGGAAATATGTCGACTTTGAAGCTAGTTTTGGTCATTAGTTATGGGTTAGCTGCTGTAGCTCCCGCACATAAACAGACTGTTTTCTATTGGCCTATTGTAAAGTGACTGTATTGGCCGTATATTTGCTACTGGACCTGCATTGACATGTAAATGAGCTGTGAATAGAGGTGTGAATTATGACATTTGCGCATATAATTAATTACCGCGGCGCGCACGTATTTACGGCTAAAGGCTAATAGCGATTGTTTCTTTACTAGTTATGGGTCGGTCGCGAACGAAATGACTCTTAGAGCCGACTCTTTGAAGCGAACGACGGGAGCCTGATCCTTACTGGGAGTCGTGTTTTCTCTTTCTCTCACTTTTTTTCTCTTCACGCCGTGTGCAGACTCGTGGTAGTTTGACAGCGGCAGCGGCTGAAAACGAAACTTTGAGAAATTTGCGTGTGCATAGGATAAAAAAAAGGAGCATATTTGGCTGTAGTTTAGCATAAAATAAATAAGTCCCGGTTTAGTCCTTTTTCAGTCCTGCTTTAGACGTGCTTTAGTCCTGCTTGCAACAAAACAATCTGAAGAGCCGCTTGGGAGCAAAAAGAACCAGCAGCTTTTAGTGAGCCGAGCCAAAAGAGCCGGTTCTCTAAAAAGAACTGGAATCCCCATCACTAGTGTCTAGAATGTGATGCAAAAATGCCATTAAACCAACCTACTGTCTGTAAATATGATGTAAAGAGGCAGAATAACAATAAATGTTGCCTAAATAAACCCAATTTAAAATCCACCAGAGCCAAACCTAAGTTTTTTAAACAATTCAACATTTACAGTGAATTTTTACATCACTAAATATATCGGCTATCGGCAGCTCCAACTCCCATTATATTGGTTTCATATCGGCCACAGCAAAATCCATATCGGTCGGGCTCTAATTATAATGATTATTAAAAGTCCTATATTACACAAAATAGATTCTAGTGAGCTTTTAGCCACTGTTACCGCATCAAAAACATACCCGGAGTTGTGCTTTGTTTCTTGCATGTTTCGAGTAATCCGTTATTATTAGTCTATCGACATCTCCAAAGCTCAAAATGCTCTGTTCTATGTCATGAAGTGGTGGTTTTCAAGCTACATTTTACTTTTAGTTCAGTAACGATTGGCAATTCCAGGGCTGAAATCATCCAAATGATTGTAGTAAAGGTGTATGGAGTTTAAAATCACAGTGGAGCACTTCCTGTATTACTGCATGACATCACAAGGTAGAACAAAGTATTTTCTGTTTGAGAACAGAACTCAGCCTAAGTGTGCATATGAGTGAAACAAAACACATCAGGTATGTTTTTGATGAGGAAATGCCTTTATAACATAGATCAGAAAATAGCATAATATAGGCCCTTTAACTTGTGTCCAACAGCAGACAGACCAGTGACATGACTCCCTCCTACACAGACCAGCTATATGTATAAATGTAGTTCCTAGAGGTTATTTTTACACTTTTGTGCGTTTGTGTGTGTGCATTATGTAAGCTGAGACACACACTGGCAACAGCATCAAAGGTGTGCATTCACAGGTAACAGCTGCGGGGTCTGCTATTGATCTACTGGTCGTACTTTAGAAAATACCAACCCAATGTTTCTCATATACAGCCTTTAGTCCAGACAGGCTTCAAATAATTTACTATTTGGTAGTTTTGGAAAGCAAATTACCAGAAATCTTGTGTAAATCTTTGTATCTAACAATTGTACTTACGAGTAGTGGTTTGTTAGTGTTGGCTTGTATTGTGAACATCATAAACTACAGTACGCTTATATTATACTGGAGCAAAGCGGACAATATTTCATGTTCTTTGCGAGTTGTAAAAAGATTACACTATAAAACGGTGGATTTCCTTCTCCAATGGCCAATGCGGTTTCAAACAATTTTCATCCAAAGACAATATGTCTCAAACAAAATCTCACAGTGTGTTGCCCAATTTCTGCAAAAAAGTGGGTCAGCTGTTTTGTTTCCAAGCACATTTCCATACCAGAGGCTGTAACAAGAGGACTGAATGCAGACTTGAATGCATTCATCTCTCCAGCTGAGGTTTATTGTTTGATTAATGGAGGTCTGCATTGTCTTTCTGCTTCTTGGGCTCAAAATTTATGAAATGCTGCAACTGGGTTTGTCTTTCTATTCTCTCAATCATCATATTGTGCCAATCTGGTGAAATCAAGATGGGTAGAGTTATCAGAAATAGTGAACTGTGTAGATCCGTCACTCCAAAATGATTCAAGAAGAAGTGAAAAAGAAGAAATTCAAGTGAAATAAATGTTTTCTATAAAGCTCCAATAAAGGCTATGCAAAACTGACTCTTGTGAGCTTTAAGACACATTATAATGCTATTCCCTCCTCAAAAACAAAAAACAAAAAAACAAACAAACCCAGAGTTGTGTTTTGTTTCATTCACAAATTGACAGTAATCCCTTATTATTAATCTGACTCTATCTCCAAAACTCAAAATGCTCTGTTCCACCTTGTGATGTCATGTAGTAGTAGTTTTCAAATGAATTGCTACCTTTTACCTTTTGTTCAGTAGAGATTGGCAATTCCACATCTAAAATCATCCAATTGATTCTAATTAAGGTTTATGCAGTTTGAAAACACAGTGGAGCACTTCTTGTATTACCACATCACATCACAAAGTGTGATGGAGTGTTTTCAATTTGAGAGACGAACTCAGCCTAAATATGCAGGATTTATGTGATAAACGTGTGAATGGAAAAAAACACTCAAAACTCAACTCAAACTCAACAACAGGTATGTTTGTGATGACATTATAGCATAGACCAGAAAATAGCACAACTTATATAAAATATAAAAAAAATAATTACAGTATTAGTGTCCATTTAACATATCTAGACCAACTTCTCACACCAGTTACCAAGAATTACCACTGCCAAATTATTTTCCAACAAAAGTTTGACCATATAAAAGCAAACCAAACCCAGACGACATCATCCCTGCCACTCAGTGAAAGCACATGCACAAGAACATTAGCCATGAGAAGTTTTGACGCCATGAGTGAACTCTGTCTGACTTTGTTGATGTTTGCTCAAAGTTACTTCTCCTCTGCATGTTGCAAATGACGCAGGACTTGTTTCTCTGTGTTTCTCTGCCCTTTTGTCTGCTACTCTCTCTGTAACATCTGCCGTGAGCTGGAGCCCATTCCACACACCCTGCCTGTGTAGTGCCTGTCTGCCTGCCAGCCAGTCACTCTGCCTTTTCAGCCTCATTAGACCTCATTGCTGCATCATTATAGCAGGACTCTTGCCTCTTGTTGCTTCCTGGTTAGCCTTGCAATGCATTGACACCTGCTGGAGAACTGGAGGGAACGAAGGTTAAACATAATCGACATGCATGTACATGGCTATGGGGCTACTATTTTCATTCAGTGTTGTGAATCTGAAACTGGACTCTGACAGTTTACCAATTCTCTCCATTCTCTCTCAGTTGATACTTACTGTCGTGTCTAATAAAATCTATGGGTTATATGAAATAAATGAATAAATACACCTTAATCTGCACTATAGTTATAAATAGTTAAAGTTAATGTTACGTATAATATAACAAGCTTATATAGAATGTACATTGTTATCTAGTACTTGATTCAATGCACTTCCAGTTAGATACTAAACTGTATTTTGTTGTACTGTAAATACGAGAGAAATTAATTTTATCTAAAATAAATATAAGTAAATAAATACATACAATATATAATTTATTCCATTATAACATGCAGCACTTGAGAGCAGATAAGTATGAACATGTTAGGTGACCTTGAAAAAATCAATTTTAATTTAGAATAAAATACTGCATTGAAACTTTCCATTCAGCTGGCCAAAAATAAGAAGTAATCTAGTTTGTAGCCTCTCGTGTAAGTCATTATAATGGGAAAAAGGAAATGTATCAAGTGCATTTGATGCCACTTGAATATGACATTTCTATAGCATCGCCACTTGCATTTGAAATAGAAACACTTGACATGCGAAATGATAAATTACGCTCCTCACAACCCTCTGCAGGAATACATAAAATACTTTTGAAAACACTTGGTTAGAAAGTTTAAGTCTTGCCTTGCACTCAATATTGTGTCCTTTTTCACTTGTAATCCCTCTCATTTCCCCATTTAAATCCACCTATTCTTTTCCTCCATTGACCTCCTTCAGACACTTCCTCCTCTCTTTTCTTGACTTCCTACACTCTACATTCCCACCCTTGCCTCCATTCTCCCCTTATTTGCCTCTCTAGCTCTTGCAAGGATTAGTGCCTAATCTTCTGCCTGTCTAAAATGATATCTGGATGCTTCATTAATATTTCACGAGCCAAGTTCTCCCTTTTCTCTTCTCTTTTCCTCAATGTCTCAATTGTGTGTTTTAGCCTTTCAGTAGCCTTGTTTTGTTCAGTTCCTGCCCCCGCTGCCTTGCTCCTTCTCAACTTGTAATCTTTCATAATGATTGTCTGGGTGTCTAAGCGCTCTCTAACGGCTTAATCAATACTTAATGAACAGAACATAAATACTTTATGAAGCCTAAACCCTGGATCCCTGGGGTTTCATTAGCCCTGGAGATATACAGTTCTTTCTATCTTTGTGAAGGCTGAGGTCCACTGCAGTCCACACTACACATGGGTGATCTCATTCTTCAGTCAGTCTGAGAAAAACAGAAGTGTTGGCCTGGTGTAGACATGATTTTATAATTAAAGCTATCAGAAACCATGGACTCTTTTGAGTAATGCTTAAAATTGTGTGGTTATGAAATTTCACATTCATTTTATTCAGTTCAATACCAACAATGTCAATACCACAATGAGGAATTCAAGCACAATTATTTTCAGACAATAAAGAGTGCTTTACAACATAAAATGATTGCAGTTTCTTCAATACTACTACTATTATGTGTTTTTATTGGAATAGATGTGAGAATGTGTTTATATTTATTCGTTTTTACTGCTTTAGTTTTGCTGTATCAGTTCTGTTGTATTTTGTACAATGACAATAAAATAAAATCTAATTTAATCTGATATAGATCAAGACCATTCTAAACTATTCATAAAAATGACAAAAGCCAAATATTGTGACATATTTCATGATTTCTTTAGTGTCAATAATAGAGTTAAAAATTTAGTTTCCGTATCAGTTTTTATAGACAGCGTCATCTTTTTTGACAACCTAATTAACTTCAGTTCCAAATAAACAACTTTAGATTATCAGCATTAAAAATGTAGGCAAATGCAATTTATACTTAAGAGACAGTAGCTCAAAAAAGGCAAATAATACCGTACCACATTTGAAAGGAGAATCAGCCAATAGTGACACCAGTTCACATAATCAACGCAACGTTTTATGCCTCTTTGCATTTGAATCGACTGAAAAATGGCACCAGAACCTTGACAATCAACACAAAAAACCTTACACTTGACTGAGCAAGTGACTGATTTTCTGTATTTAATTCAATTTTCGTGACTGCAAAGAATATTCCCTCCCTCTGGCTTCCAACACTGGCGGCGTCTCCACTCTGCCTGAGTCATTTGTAGCATCAAGTATGGCCTTTCTGGATAATCGCGACACATACACATGCAATTCTCCAATCTTTTTAAGCACGCACACGCTATACCATTACTCAACTCAGTCATTCATTTGCATGTGCTCATTTTCTGGGAGCTTATCTTCTTTGTTGTTCACTATTGCACTCTTAACATGACATTTTTCTTCATTTGAGTCTAGATTTCCACTTTTAACGCTGGCTCTCTTGCTACAGTATGAGCTAAAAGGCCCATAATTCATTGCAGAGCCACAGCAGAGTGCACGCTGCTGCCTCGCTAGTCTGCCAACCGTCTATGCCTGGAATCAATCACCAAATCCTGGGACATAGACACCATAAAGGAGGGTCATCCAGATTCACAGCAGACACAACCAAAGAGCTGCTGGTCTGGACACAGGGAGGAGCATTGTACTGTCACATACAAGCAGAGAGAGACGAGCAAGTGATTAATTCATATAAAACAATATGACATCAGCAATGGTCAGAGGGCAGCCAGAGATACTCAAATAGTGTGCTTAAAAGATCTGTTCATGCATGGGTAACTGTAAAACTATTCATTTTTATTATACACTCCCAGACAATGGGCAGGTTCAACACTAAAAAGCAATCATTCATTCCCTACACTGTCAAACCAACCAATGTTCCACAGTGGTTTAAATATGCAAAAAGGCTCCATAATGACACTTTTATCTGTGCACACAAAATACACAAATGTGCTTTTTTGTTTAGCAAACCCAGGAGTAAGCATTTTGCTGCTCTTCAATAAGAAAACTGATGAAAATGATTGGTGCCACTTACTCATTTTGTGAAATTGTTTGTAAAGCCAAAAAAAAAGAAAAAGTAATACACAAAACACTGAAGTCCTCGATTTTTCATGACTTATGAAATATGCATAAACAAGGTTCCTATTTAGCTGTTCTTTGTACAACTATGCCCATACAGAAATATGTCGCCGAGCAGTGGCATGGGGTTCATCACTGTAAAGTTGGTGGCTCTATCCCAGCTCCAGCGAGTGCAGACTCTCAATGTGTTCTTAGACTTAGACAAACTTTATTGATGCACAAGGGAAATTATTTGGATACAGTAGCTCACACATCACAATATAATATAATAACAAAGAGTAAAAAATATAAATGGTAGGGCTGGGTATCATTCAGAAGTTGCCGATACGATACATACTTCGATACATAGACCATGATACGATACATATCACGATACAGTGCACTTTCGATTTGATACGATATATTTCAAATCAATTCGATACGGTTCAATAAAAATAAAGGCTAAATCGTGACTGTGACACTAAAAGTCTTTAATAAATCACTTCTTGTGCAAAGTGAATAAGAAACATGACCATTTTAATCCTCAAAACTGTGAAAATGTCAAATGTGTTACATAAATGTGTTTCCTTCCACTAAACAAACAACAAAACTGTAGTGCTGTAATAAAATAATTGAGTAAAATATACAAAAAAATACTCTTGGCGATACATCGATACAGCAGCCCACGATATTGATACTGTAGCATCACATTAAACGATACGATATATCAACATTTCAATATTTTTGCACAACCCTAATAAATGGTAATAATGATTTCTAAATAGTAGCAAAAAAGATAGCAAGAGGCAGCTGTCAGATAAGACATAGTCAAGTCAAGTCAAAATAAAATAGAAAAATAAGTAATACGATATAAAATCTCAGTTTTATATAAGAGGTCATAGAAAGAAAGTGTGTTCTTGAGCAAGATCATTCAGCCGCCTCGGCAGCCACATCCCCTGTCAGGCGGCCCTAGGGCAGCTGAGGTCACAGTGGTTTTGCGTGAGTGTGGGGAATGACTGAATAATGCAATGTTAAGCTTCTATGAGTTTCCTGGTAACACTTACAATAAATACACCTAATTAGCCTTAATAAAGTATGAACAAAGAGTTAATTCACAGTAGAAATGCATTGTACCAGGTGTGCTGTTAATTTCCACCTGTAGTCCCGATCTCCTAACACTAACAAGGCTATATAAATCAAATGTATCATCCTCATCATGTTAAAATCTAGCCAATCTATACAATAAAAAACAAACAAACAGATGTCCTAATAATATAGCCCCCCTTAGGATACAATGTCAAGATCCAGACAGTGCCAAGTTGTAGTGAGTCCATAAAGCGCGCGAGCCCAGAGCACGAGGACGGTGTGCTCCAGGCTCCGCTCGCCTCCTCGTCTTCTTCTTCTCAATGCTGTAATCAAGGCTAATGGGACTCAGCTGTTGGCCGGCCTAATTACCTGGAATGTAGACGGATGATCTCGGCCCCCACCCAAAGGCGCGCGTTCCCACCCAAAGGCGCGCGTTCACACACAAAGAAGAGAAAGAGAAAAAAAAAAGAAGACAAAAGAACACATTTTCCCCACTCCATGCACCTGCCACTAACAGACATGCATGCGTGAGGGATTTCAATATGTTCCTAAGTGTGCGGAAAAAACTGAAAGCCAAACTGTGAGAATGCAACAATTTGTTAAAGGTCAATAAAGAATTCCATTGCTTTTCCTGGGCTGAAAATTCCCCATGCATTGCCTCATAGAGAAGACAAAAAACTTGCCAATCTTTATTTCTAGGAATCTTATCAACTCAATAGTTCAAATTGACTGCAATTTTTTCCCACTACTCACTCGCACTAAAGCTCTCCACCAGTGCCATGAGAAATTCAGAGCCTAATTTTTCAGATGAACCAATCAATATAAAAAGCTTTTCACTCAAGTACAATTGCTCAAGCTCTCAAAATGCAATCTCCACAGCCCTCTTTCAATAATCAATGCATAATGCTGCATTCATGTTCCTTGGATGTTCCAAGTTGCAAGAGTTACAAAATTGACTTCCCAATCATTTTGCATTTCAGAAGGGTTTACGCTTTTCATGGTAGCTTCCAATGCACAACTACAGTTTTTTTTATACAATATCCAAACAAAAGTTATGTTCAGTAAAGAAAAGTAATCATATTTCAGGGCTACAGTACTTCCTGTTCCTGTAATAAATGATTCAGAATATTGTATTGTCAAAGAATAAATAAATGCTTAGAATGAACGTTTAGTCCTGGTTTGAAACACATAGTAACAGCTACTGGGGTTCAAAGTAGAAATAAATTTAAGCTGCCCCCCTTGGTTAAGACTTGATTTGAACTTGGTCTGACGCAATAAAAACTCAGTGTGGCCTCTCCGGTGTAATAAGCATTCACCCATGACAAGCATCTGTGTCTATTTACACTCATTACAAACATCACAAGTACCACATCAATGGCTGAAGATGAATAGTAAATAATGAAATAGCCAATTGAACTGACTCCTTGATATCTGGTACATGATGGTGTTTGAAACAAGTTATGATCTGATACTTAGCCATGAGCTACAGATGTGAGGGGACCAGACTGAGAGTTTCAATGTCAGCCCTGCAGGTTTTGATCTGCCCAAACATGAGGCCATTCATCATTTCCGTGTCCCTGCTGAAAAATGAACCACTCTGACACGTAATAGTAAAACACCTGACAGCCGCTGGAATTAAAAAATGATAGTTAGTGTCTTTCCCAAAGACACTGTGAACAGGACAAAGTAGGGACCACTCTTAAATAAAGTTATGGACACATTTAAGCCACAAGAACCTACAGGCCTGTCCCTTGAGGCTGTTTTCTTTCTTTTCCTCACAAAATTGTCAATAAAAAACAGAAACAATCCAAAAGGTGTTCTTTGAAATGTTGACCAAAGAAACTGTCACGGATTTAATAGTGCAATCCATCCAGAGATAGTGTATAGCGAAGAATAACAACAACAGCCACAAGAGTAGAGTAAAACATTTTGCGAACAGAGAGACTTGGAAATAGTGATGTTCTGGTCTGATAAATGTAACTTGGTGTCATCTAAGGCCTCGTCAGCCGGTGTCAGTGTGTCTGCTCGAGGGGAGAGGGAACTACTGGGAAATCCTCCTTCTGAATGATTTATAGAGGCTCAAATCATGGCAGGAAGATGGCTCCAACTCAACAGGTGCAGTCAGAAGACATCCAACCAAAAAGGCAAAGGGAATTTGTAGACAGTCCGGTAGCACTAGACTTCATGGCACGATAGAAGTATGGTAATCAGATGGATGCCATGGTAAATATACTGAAATAAGAACACATATGCCTACCTACTTAGATTCATGGTAAAAGAATAATCCAAATCCAATATGAAGACTTCTTACTTACTTAGCTGCTTGCTTTTTTCCACACTTGTTAAAGATCAAATAAATAATAATTACATAAACAATTAAATTCAAATCCTAGTCAATTACTAGGACATGTGCTTAGCATTTTATTGACTGTAATGCAGAAACAGCAGGAAAATGCTTTTATCCCTCCTTTAGGTCTATCACGGCAACAAAATTTTAAGTGTTCAAGTAAATATAAACGATAATACTGAAATGTGTGAAAAATCTCTCAGTCGTCCAGGTAGAATCCATGGCAAGGGACAGAAATCAGTTGGTCGACTGGACCGTAATTTTGTTCGGTCGAATATGTTTCGCAGCTCATCCAAGCTGTGTCTTCAGTTCTGGTCAGAATGCTGGTGGACACTTCCTTATATCTGTCTGCAGCTAACTAACTACTATGAAACTAACACACCTACTTGTTTACAGTTTCTGTTCGTTAGCTAGGCCTATTGACCTGTACTGATTGTGAGATCTAATTAGCATAAACATGGTTGGTTATTCTATACCATGGTCGGGTGAGCTGCGAAAACGTATTTGACCAAACAAAATTTCTGTCCAGTCGACAAACTGATTTCTCTCCCTTGCCATGATGATACTGAAACCAAACCACAAAGCATAAATATGCCCAAAATAGTTCAACATTTTAAATGTATAATAATATTGTTAAATATTGTTAAAAATTTTAACTGCAATACATAAGTAACAGAATGCAACAATTAAGTAGTTAGTATATATAATGAAGATAGAAATATATTGTTCCATCTAACATATTGTATATTGAACGATAAATCAATATAGTATTTATCATGACAGGCTTACCCTGCCATTTCTTTTCTACTATGCTATTACTGTATCAGAAAGAACAACCAATCAACTCAAGTATCTACATTCTGGCCATATTGGTACCATGATTGCTTTCATTTGTTCATTCATTTTTCTTCCTCTGGTCTGAAGAGGTGACACTGACAGGCTGCTATTTAAAGTGTTTTCATTCACTGTAGGTAATTAAAAGATTCTTTTTCGTCTTTAGAGATTCCATTGATTACACTGAAACCAGCACGTCTATGCTTAGATAGAAATAAGTGGGACCTACTCTGCTATTTGATGTTGAAAAAATTATTAAGTTACAGGTTTTTTCTGTAAAAAGGGTAAAAAAAATATCACCCATGAATATTATTTGTGTTAAATTAACTGAGCTTACTAATATGCAGGTAATGCTAAGAAATCAAAATCTTAAAGGTGCACTGAGTAACTTTTGTGGAGGGTCTGCCACTAGCTTGTCTCCATAGGAATGTTATTGCTATGACATTAAGCATATCTATTTCCATGGTAACAAGCAAGTAACACCCTCAGGCCAAATTACAGGTCAGATCTGTGGAGATGTTACCCTACTTACAGTATGAACGCATGTTTTTTTGTTGAACTTATGAGCAATAAAAGCACATGTAATTGTATTCAATTGTATTCAAAGTTTAATGTCATACTATGGAACATTCAAGGCAAAGCAATATCATCTCCATGGAGACAAGCAAGTGGAAAACCCTCCACCACAAAGGTTTCACAGTGCACCTTAAGTGTTTAAATGTGCATATGACAAATACTTGTTTTCAATGTGGCTCCTATAGCACAATGGAACTGACAAAAGCAGCTCCTTTCTTATGTTGAAGATATTTTTCACCAGTAAATATAAGCAAATATACAAGTTTTAGGTCTTCAAAGCCCCCTCCAGCATTTAAACATCTTCAAAACAAGTGCAGCTGTGCTCCTACAAGGCTCCATGCTCCCTCAGTCTTGTGCACTTTGCCTGAATTGCTCGTTGATTGTCTGTCTGCATCAGAGCATTTCATTAGAAAAATGCAATAAAACAGAAGGCACGGTGGATTATCTGGGAGGAAGCACTTTCTCGGATAAGAGAAGAGAAAATTAATAAAGAAAGTTTTTTAGACAAACTTATTGAATGTTTTTTCCCTAGCATCCGGCTTCTCCCTGGCTTCCTAATGGCATGTGGCTCATCCTCAGACAAATCACTGGGAAATGAAGTTAAGAGCCAGAGCCAGGGAGAAAACAAATTAAAAGGAAACAGCAAAATTAAAAAAGAAGTTCTTTTTAAAGTGTATGGGAGGAGTAGGTCTGCGTTCTTGGCACTGTAGTGATTAAAAGTTAAAGCTCTAGCTCAGACACAAGAATCACAATATGTCTCTCACTTTGAAACAGTCAGCATTGTTTTATCTAATTGTGCCCTACATGTATGAAGAGGCAGGAGGAAATATACAATAATACAACGGCATCAAACCCTACATAATTTAACAGACTATTGATACACAAGCTAAATTAACAAGCTGACATAAGGTTGCAGCTTAACCCAGTTAATTGCATAGCTTGACTGTCAAGGCTTGCAATAACACAATACATTTTATTCTCTTCTGTCCTAGCAGCTGTCAGCCTAGTCCAGTAGTGTATAATACATGCAGTGTGTTAAATCCATAGACTGTATATATAAATGGACATAGCTAACCTGCTACCCGCCATGTTCTAAAAACAAAGTGATCACGGGGGTGCTTCCAGCTCCAGTTTACATTACACTGAAAGATAGTCACCCCTCTCTCTGTAACTGCTGCTGTCAGGCATGCCATTTTGGTTTTAAAATGTTCATATTAACCCGCTCTACATGATCCTGGTGTTTTATTTCACTATTTTGTCCGTAAATAAATGCCTATTTGTAATATGGAACTCGGCTCAAAATTTCCTGCAATAACTGTTAGCCTTGAGCTTCATTTGACGTCACACTCCATTAGACCACGTATTTATACAGTCTATGGTTAAATCATAGAGACACATATTGATTCATGCACAATGGGAAATTAAAAGTGACCAAATCTAGGTAGTCTGGAGATTTACCCTACAACCGTCTTTGAAAGAAAAAATAGGGAGCGCTGATGACTTTTTTTTTCAGACCTTGTCCTTGATTGTTTCATGTAGTGTTGTACATGTGCATACATCATGTTGCGCTGAGGAAATAAGTAATTAAATTCTGCAGTATTTATTTTTCACACACCATTGACTTCCCTATTAAATTAACAAGCTGACACAAAAGTTGGTAACAAAACGCAGTGACATGACTCCAGTGTAACTACCTCGTCTTAATGGCATTGCTATGAAATATATACGGGCATGTCATATATTCCAAGGGCAGATGAGTCTTGAAGCGCTCATTAAAAGTTACACCAGCTCGTTGGCTTGTTCTGTAGGCTATAGGTGGAGGTGTGCTGTGCATGTCCGCCTACACCTTCTGCTGGTCTCAGCTATAAAGTCCTGTTTTTACACTTCAATAAAAAGACCCTTTTCATCAACTCCTCTGTTCGCTCCACATCAATCTCTCCATCAAGGTCGAGTGTCTGTGCGGATGTGTCAAGTGAGCATCTGCGCTGTAAAAAAAACAGTGCATTTAAGAGGGATTTCTCACATAGACTGTTGTATGAGCTGTTTGTGGTCACACTTGAGGAAACACAAAAATGACTTGCGTGTTATTATTTTACAGTTAAATACACAGGTGCCCAGCTCCGAGGATTGGTCCAATGGGTCAGTGAGTAGAGCTTCACTTTGGGGGATTAAAGTTGCTCAAGGACAGTGACCCATACTGTCTTTAGTCTAAATTATTTTCCCTGCACACATTTTGCCAAGAGGCTTAGCTTCCGAAAGTTTTCTAGCTGAAATCAATCCTTTATAAGTCAAGTGAGTAGGAAACTAAAGTCTATGTGGTGAAACTTTCTAATGAAGTCTAATAAAGTTGTATTCAACTCAGGTTTTGTTTTTCAAAGGTGCTAGTGGGGGTAAATGCAAGTCTTGTATTTATTTGATTACAGTGTTTTTACTATTTTATCTGAATTCTATTTCGGCCTGATGGTGTCACTTTCTTATTTCCATGAAGATAGTTTTGTTTAATTTATAAAGTAATAACCTCTCCATGCAAACAAGCAGGTGGTTAACGCTCCACCAAAAATTACACAGTGCACCTTTAAATATTCCATCTGCACATATTAAACATAATAAAATGTAACCAAATAATTTGAGATATTTCACAACTCATTGCGTTTGTCTTGTGCTGCTAACTGTCCAACATAATTCCCATGTAAAGCTTACAGATTCCAGTCTAAGCTTCAGCTGCATGAATATTTCACATCCATGTAAGATATAGAGTTGCCTTAACCGTCCATTTAAACTCCAGTGCCTATAGCAGATTTGTTGGTTTAAAATGTATTGATCGAACAAGCACAGTTCCTCCTGGGTGCTTCTCTTGGCTGCAAGTGAGGGAAATGTCTAGTTTAATGAATCCTTCCTTTAACACCATCAAAAGTGTGTGTGCATATGCTCCACCTGACACTATTTCATGCTGATCAATGCTGCTGTCCCTCCGACCCACAGCTCCAGAGCACCAGCCTGTTGCCATGGTTATCTGAATCGGAAACCTCTGGGATTAACCTCCGGGGGACAGTTAAGATAGAGAAAGAGAAACAGTAAGAAAGATAGAGAAGGAAAAGTAAAAGACTGCGCTGGAATTTAAACGGTTTATTAAAATACACCTCATGGACAGGCACAATTATCTTTGCCTAAAATGTGTGAATTTGAACCCTAACCCCACTTGAAGATTAGCCTTGGTGCTACAGAGACTACACTCAAACATGCATGTATCAGAATTAATTTATGTGTTGGCAAACGCTATAAGCAAGTGTGAGCTACGAGTTTTGGATCAGAAGGTGGCTTTTTGAAGATACAAGTTCTTTGAGACATGATACTCTGAAGTAGTGTTTGTGGTCCGTTTTGTGAAGTGAGAAGCGAGATTTTTTCCCATCTTTTGATATGAAGAGGAGGGCACGGAGGGGGCAGCTGACAGCTTGGTGGACCAAGGTTATTTACTTTTCGAAGGGGAAACCAGTCTGAGTCAGCAGATAGAAAGGGCAGCTCCACACACGTGCATGCCCACACATTCACACACATACATATGCATAGACACGTGCACATGCATGGACAACCAACTGTTTCCTGTGTGTAGCGTGCACACTGTCAAACGCCACACGCACACAGAGCCAAGAGGTTAAATAGACTCCCGAATGCCATTGAGAAAACAGCAGCCTAATTAGCATCATATCCTCTCCCAAGGACACCTCCTGACAGCCCACTCATATTCATCTGCTCATTTCACCTGCGCAAACCCAGCCTCCCCTCTTATAAAGCCATTAGGTGCTAATAAGGGCCCTTAAAGCCTCCAAGCCCAAATACGGCCGATTTAGCGTCCTCGTGAGATGGATCCTTGTTTAAACGTTGTCGTATGAACACCCAGTGCTAACTGCCTCCCAGCGGTGCCTCAAGCCAAACTACCTTTATGGGATGTAATGCTCAAGAATCCTCCACTAAACAGTCTTTCTATTAACTATGACCTTATCAGGGATCTTTAGCTAAACGACATACACGCAGGAGCACGACGCAGCGGTAACAGCAATTACATATGATTTATTATAATTGCATGCATAAGAGCATATACCAAAGCACCTCTGTACTTAACATGCATAGAAGCAGCCAGGAGTTTTTATCCACTTGCTGGACCATGGCAGCTAATGTCCAATTTGTCCTCTCCACTCGGTAATGTTTCTGAGTAAAAGGACAGCCACCGGCACTCAATTGGATTCTCTGAGCGCAAGTTATAATCTATAATTTTCATTTTTGGCTGCAACCCGAAGCTAAAGCAGAGAAAATATAGCAAGGCATTATCATGTTTTTCACACTAATGATGACAGCGTCAACATTTTTTAACAACTTTAACTTTTAGGGCTGACTGTTAGAGGTTATTTTCAGTTGAATTTTCTACAAGAGCTGATTATACTTGCTGTACGGGTCCAATAGCTTTTTACAAGTCTATTATAGTCGCTATAAGGGAAGATGTGTGAACGTGGAGTACAAGCATGAATAGAAAACACTGTGCTCTGGTCTTTGCAGTGTAATGAATGCAACAATCAGGCATCATTATAACAACAAAACAAAATAAATTATCTCTATTCTGTAGTGTGAGTGAGATGTTGTGCATAAGAAAGTATAATTACATAGGCTAATGATAAAATTATGATAAAATATATTGAGTTAAATGTAGGATGAGATGAAAGGAACCATTTGAACAGCACTGTTTGCATGCGAGCAGTCAACCCTCCTGAAACCTGGACTCATTTGTTTTTGTGTGATAAAACCGCTGGTGTTATCTTTAGCGCTAACTGCAAAGCCATGCATGCATGTAAATCTTTTGTGCCCGTAAATGGTGGTATAGCTGTAGCCATGCCAGGTGCCTCACTTAAGACATCATAATAAATCTCCTCTGTTTTCTTGCTCAGATGCATAAAGTTAGATGCTGTGACCGGCATGCACAATAAGCCACAGAGGGGTGGCGTAGGGACAAAGATGTGAGAAAAAAGAAAACGACAAGAGAGGAGTAGATGCACTCTCATTGGTTTGCAGTGGGCATGTGCCGACTCAGACATACTAAAAGGTTACAGCATTTGATTTGTGATATTCCGCCTTGAAAGCTAGCTCCCCCACTCTCTCCTTCTCTGGGTGTGGAGGAGCAGTTTGGCTACTGCTGTCCACAAAGTTTGATCGATAGCCGAATTATGCCATTGGATTGTGAATCTCGCCGACTCCGCTGTCTAGCCAATGACAAACAACAAGCACGCCTGGCCACCAATAACAATGAGAGATCTGCCGCTTAAAACAACCAATCAGGAAGTAGACTCACACTTAATATTGTCCCCATAAACTAAAGGGATATTTTATGGGCTTATTCTGCTGCCATTAGTTTATTTGCATTGACTATAAATGGGGGAAGTTTTTAGTGTTAGATGCAAAGTCACAGGTAAAACTTTAATCCAAGAATTAAAATAAGCCTAAAGCAAAGTCCCAGGGTTAAAATATAATGTAAAATATGACATAATATAAAATAGTGTTAAAACTGAAAATACATACATTACTACATGAATAAAAAATGTATAAACACATCTACAACTCTGAACTGAACAAATATAAAGTTTATTGTTTCAAAAGTGCTAATAATAAGAAATCAGTACAAACCAGCTATAAACAAGGATTAAAACTTCAACTGTCCTGAAGGGAAAAAACTGTGTTATAAACCAGATTTAAACCTTCTAAAAAAATAATAGGAAAAAATACAAAATTGTCATTAACCTCTTAGTATCACTTAAAGTACTCTTAATGTCACCAACGGTTCCCACACCCCAGTTTGAAAAGCTCAGAATAAAGCCAGTCCTCTATGTTCTTGTATAGCGGTCTCCTTCTCCTTGATCACGGTGCAGTTCTTTTCTGCACAGTTCAAGCGGCCCACTCCATCCCTCCCTCTCTACAGTTGGGCTTCCCACTGCCTCCCACCATCAATCTCTCTATCCTCTTCCTCTCCCTCCATCCATCCAGAGGCAGCCGCAGCAGCCCACTCAAAGGCTAATTCCACTGGGGCCCAGAATGTGAGGAGAGGCGTTTTATAGTGTTTTCCAGTGATCTCCGTCCTTATAGAGCTGTTTCTCTATCAAACCAAGCACCACCCCCACTCTCAATCTGCCTGCTAGTGCCTACTCGTATTCCTCACATGGCGGTTTTTCCCTCTTTGTTTTACGTACTCTCTCCCAGGGGTGAAACTACGGGGAGAGAGAAGCCGAGAGCTTTAATGTCTAAATGAGACATCACCGGCTCATAAACAGCTCAAGTGAAAAGATCAAAGATAACAGGTAGTGATCGGATGTTTTGAATTTTTTTGAGAAAATTCATTTGAACTGAGTCGAGCAGTGGGAAGATTGGCATGTGGAAATGAACTGTCAGTCCTCGCATCTGATTTATTGAAAATCTTTGAACATAAATATCTAATAGATTTTATATTGTATATTGTATTATGCTGTATATTAGTTCTTTGTCAGTTGATGGAGATGATAGCAGTGCATACTAGTTTCGCTGATATCATTTACCAAATAAAAGAGGGTATTTGTATTATTACTACATATATATAAAAAATAGTGTCACTGTATAGGGAGAACTGAAAATATATAAATCCATTCAACTGAAGGGTATAAAAGACAACATTTGGCAGGATGACATTGTGCTGAATCACACCATTCCCTTTTGGTCTGTTTGGTACTATATTTGATCAGTAGTTTAAATGGCCAGCAGAGTCCCAGATTACTTAGTGCTGTCCAAAGATATAGGCCTCATATAACTTCAATGGGTCGGTCTTATATATAATGTTGGTATTGGGAATTATCCAAAGTGCAGGAAAAAGTCCAGTCTCTTACCCAATATGGTATGATTCTATACGTTATCCTATTTATGGAGCCAATCATCACAATGTGTTGGACTTGGATGGCTACAGAACTGGAGCATGAACAAGAGGCAGCAGCGGCAGCAGCAGCAGCAGCGAGGGGGTCACGACGCAAACTTTGGACTGAGTCCCATGCAGCACACAAAGATGTTGGCAAATCCCAGAAAGCAGCGAAAGCAGAGACTGAATGTCTGCCAAGTGCAGTTCATAGTACTCTATGGCCTCACTACGACCTGTCAGCGTGACTGCCCTTAATTGGTCTTACCTTTTTGTTTTTATTTTGGCAAGCTTTATGTAAGAAACAACTTTTAAATTATCCACTTTTTAAGCATTAAAGCATTTAGAATTGTATGCCAAATGAATTGCTTTTGGCAAGGGAGTACGAGGTATGACGCTCCAGCAAATCTGTATCATATGTAAAAAGATGAAAGGAACTACTGTAACTGTGCTGCATTGTCCAAAGCTTTAGCAATATGGTCGATAAAACTCCATAGTCTGGACACTGGCTAGTTTATCACATGACTAACAACTCTGCCAGCATGCACCCATTATTCTGTTCAAAAATGTTAAATTAATCAGACAACATATAGATTAATATGGTAATAGCTGTTTAAATCATTGCTCACTTTCTATTCAAAATGTTATCTTTCTTTCAAAACAGCTATGGCATAAAGGATGCTAGACTTAATCATAGCAGTGAATATAATCTATTGAAAAACAAATTTATCACAATTTCACTACTTATTTACGACTCATTGATGCAAAAGAGAGCTAGATGTTACCACTGGCCTTAACTACCATGTGCCACCATATCATGCTGATTACTGTTATCACCACAAATCTTTTTATTTCCTTTCACGCTCCCTTCGCACCACATTAATCACACCAAACCTATATTTATCTCCTGTTTCTCTATCCATCCCCTGTCCTCTTACATGCGCTCCCATCCGCCATCTTGTCCATCTCTTCCTCCTCTTTTATCACTTATCCACTTAACTCCTCGCGCGCCACACACACTCACACAATGCGGACACACGGGCACACACGGCTGGCTGGTAATGCAGGGTTAATAAGATTGGAGAGCAGCTGATGGTTGTGCACATTCAGGCCAGATTACGTTTAATTCGATTGGGTTTCCACTGCCTCCCACTCTTCTCCTCTGCTCCTTTCTCTCCATTGTCCTCCTTCTCTCTTTGTTGGTCCAGAGGTGGTCCGGCTTCACAGAGACACACAGGTTCACACACGGACAAAAGCAGATACTTGTGAAGCCTTTGTAAACGCCCTTGGCCACGGCACTGTCCTGCGCTCTTTAAGTGAATGTGATTTATGATGTGTGTTCTCTGCCACTGACTCTACCTTGAACCATGAGAGAGGATGGGACAAACAGAAGGAAAAAAGACATAATAATTAATCTATGGGTTCAACAATGAGCAAGGGTTGAAACAGTATGGGGCAGTGTAATGAAAAGTCACATTTTCTTTTTTTTTTTTTTTTTTTTTTTTTCTTTTTTTTAAATAATACCTGTATCAATTGATTGTGTTGTGGGGGATTGCGAGTCTTGCGCTAGGCCTTTACAAGATACTGGACTGTCCAATTATTGAATTTAAAGATATTTTCAAACATACACAAAATATGGCAATTTGGGTTTCCCATAACATAAAGTAAACTGAATTTTAAAAAATGGACTGGAAATATGGATATACTGTGCATTCGTGTTTAAAACTAGACGAAAGAGTTAACAAGTCCATGTACAAAGAAAATAATATAATTTAGACCAAATAGCCAGATTACAAGGTAAAAAAGAATACTTGAGAAACATGTGTTAAAATGTATAAATTGTATAAATCCTAGTGGCTATTGATCTAATCTAATATATCTAGTCTTAAGTGCATTTAAAAAAAAGTGAACATAAAGACCCAGGAAATAAAGGCAGCGAACACAGAGGAAGAAGCAGATCTCCTGGGTAAGGTTGAGCTACTGTAAAATTATGTGTTTACAGTAAGTGTCCCAGCCTTTATCTCCTTTCTGTTTGTCCCAACTTCACCCTGGAAAAAGGACCCAGGAGGATACTGCACCTGCCCCGCACAAGCACATCCAGGACAAAGGGGCACGGGGAGGTCACACTAAGGAATAAAGTGGGCCGAAAGAAGACATAAAAGGTCAGAAAAGGCAAAGAGTAGCAAGGACAAACATGAGGAGTGGGAAGAAGGCAGCCAAGAAGAGCGAGGTGTGAAGAGGAGGGAGAGCTGTGTGAATGGTGCATGGGGCAGCTCTCTAATTAGCATAATGACCTTGACTGTAGTAGTACACTGCTGAAGTCAGAGCATGTAGGTTTGTAAATCTATACAGGGCAAACATCACATGAATATAACCAATCAATACAGAGCTGTTATGCTGTAAATGTCGATAACAACAACACAAGTTTTATTCACTATTATAGCAATATTCTAATGTGTAAGCCATGAAAAGCAGGATGTAATTTATGTATAATCTATTACTATAAACTACTTAAGGAAAGGTTCACTATAGAGTTTGTTTTGTTGATGAGCTGACTTCCTGTTATCTCAGAAGGGCTAATGTTTTAAGCTGGGTTGCTAAATGCTAATAGACTCACTTGACACTATCTTGTATGGAACAAAATGGGGACAGTTTTTAATCCAAATAACCAATCAGAGCCACAGCGGACACACAAAAAGGCTATAGAGCATAGTCTAAAATTAAAGCCCCGTCGCATAAGATTTCAACCAAAAATAAACTACAATAAAAGCATTTATTTTATTATGAGTGCTTTTATTACACGGAAAACTTATAACATGCATCCTTAAAGCTGGTTTGCATCTTCACATACTTGATCAGCAACATTGCCTCCTCCTTGTCTCCAGTAATGTTCCACAGAATGGCTTTAAACTTATTTACCTCTATGGAAAATGTCCTAAAGTTTTGCTTTCTATCTACATGACAACGTGCAGGTGGCGTGCCTGTCACCAGGAATCTCATGCGGTGCTACTTAAAAGTGTATAAAGTGATTAAATAAATTAGCAATGTTATAATTTAACACAAGGACACTTCAATAAGGCAAAAATATACTGCATACGTGCCTAGGTTTTGTATTAATTAAAATTGTCTGTATCATTTACATCTAATAATGCTGTTGGCATTTCTATTTTAGAGTTGAGTACATTTTAATTAAACCAAAGCGCTAATTCACATGTTAGCAGTTTTAATTTGAACCTCTACACTTTGTTTTAGCTATCCAAACAAATGACTTACAACTAATGAGCTTTCAGCACTTTGCACTTTGCTTTATTTGGTTTCTTGTTAACAACCATGGCTATACCCTAGTCACAGGTTAAGTATCATAACTGCTATAATAGATATGCCAATTATTATATACAAAACAACCAACAGCAACAGTTTCATTGGATATGCATTGCTTTGCTTAGAATGTTTCACAGTATGACAAACTTATTTATCTGTATGGAGACAGGCAGGTGACACCTTTAGAATCTGTGGAGAGGTAAGCCCGCTCACAGTAAGAATACATGTTTTTTCGATTTTTTATTTTTCTTTTTAGATTTTTAGCAATCAAAACACATGTAACTGACTAAATACAAAATAGGTACTGCACTTAAATTAATGATGTACTGGTAATCTTTGTAATGTGATTAATGTGATTTTCTAGGATACTCAAATATAACCTTGGTGTTAATGAACTCTTGTAGAAATTTAGAATGAATGGGGAGAAATGACTGTATTTACTAATTACTTTAATATACCACACACAAAGACAATACAGTGAGCACTGAGTGACTGTGCTAGCCTTATATAACGCTTTAATTTGCTGGTGACAGACAAACGCACGTCTCCATAGAGAAGTGAGGGGAGTCAGACAGAAAGCCTGTCTGAGAGAGCGGAGGTGAGGCAGCGGAGGAGTGCGGCTGTAGCAATAATCATCTCTCAGGTCAACAGTAATTACAAAGAGCAGAGCACAAACACCAACACACTGTTCCACTTTCACCTCTGTTTTCATCTGCTCCCATTTACTCTGCCACCGCAACTCGTCTGGAGAACAAGGAAGAAAAGAACCACTACTCCTGGACTAAAATATCTAGTACTAGTGAAAAAAGTTTATTATTTTTATTCATTTATTTTATGGAATTATTGTAGTCACAGTACTAATAAAATGAGTAAAAGCATAAGTAAAAGCAATATTGTAAAGGAGCTCTGCAACTTAAATAATGGAGAGTCCTCAACATCCATGGCGATGTTATTGCTTTTCCTGGTATGTTCCACTGTGTGCATTAAACTTATCTTCATTGGGCCAATGTCACCACCAGGACATGTTAAAGGTCAATGCATGTTTTCGAAGGTATTTCTGAGCAAGAAACCTACCTATGATTGAATAAATGCAAGGTGGATAAGTTTAATGTCATACTGTGGAAATAATGCAATAACATCTCCAACGAAACAAGCAAGTGTCAAAGTACAACTACATAGTAGTTGCGTAGTTGTAAACGTTACTGTTTTTGTTATAGTTATTGTAGTTGACTTTTAAGAGTAGTTGTAGAAGAGGTGGTATCATCAGTTGAAGTGTTTCTTTTTGGGTAATAGCACACATTTCCGTCAATTATTCTAGTAACAGTACATTATCGGACAAACAGCAAATTTACCAGAGAACAGACTTTCCAGATATAAAATTGCACTTTATATACACATATTTATTCCACTTATGCTGAGTCCATCATCCCCCACTGTGACATCTAATCCTAATTAAGTCTTGTATAATGTCAGGAAGGTGTTGTAACACACTTAACGCTGACATTTCAGACACGGTGGAGGTAGGTACTTCTCCAGTGGGTATTTGATGCTATTTTAGACTCTTTGCCCTGAGTTTAGCCTCTCAGGCAGACTCCACCCCCCCGTGTATCTCACACACTGAGGATCGCAGCAGGTTGTTTCTTGTGTTAGTTTGGCTGCTGTAAACACATTTTGTTCCTTAAACATTCATGCTGTTGCAGAATTGGCTCATCCTGAAATGTCGCCGCTATCAGAATAAAATGGTAACGCCTCAAAATGGTAATAACCATAATCATCTCTGCACAGGGAAGGTGTGTTCAGACTGCCCTGTTAGCATCATTCCTGAATGTAGGGTCAAGTAGAAGGCAGACTGCCAGAAAAAACAAACCTGCTTGAGCACACAATTTTACTAACTTCCTTTCAGATCAAGTAAAAGAAAGGAACAAGATTTTTACGAGACAAGGAAACCCTGTCTGCATCTGAGCCACCCATTCATTACAACTTTATAACTTTTTATGGATGGGAAACAAAGCTATTTATGTTACTTAGGAATTTGTAAGCAACACAATAAATTTAAAAAGACAGGCTACCTTGTCGGCAATGATCATTTAGCTTAAATCACAGAGCATTGAGGAGGTAGTTAGTTAGCAGGTCACATCTTTTTCTTTCGCAATAAAAACACCACAAGAATTTAAATTTTGTGCCATAGTGTTGAGCATTCCAGGCAAAGAAACAGCATCTCCATGGAGGCAAACAGGTACCAGACTCACCACCAGGACAGTTACTTACAGTGCTTAAATCTTTTGCATGTTCACTTGGAATCGTTTACATTGAGTGTAGTTTTATTTTACTACCCTGAATGACCACAGAGAACAATACATTGGAGTGATCTGTTCATGATCCAAAAGTGTTACATGAAACAGCTTCTTAAAATACTCAGTAATCTTTGGTTTAGATAAATAAAAAATATAAATAGATATGTTAAACTTTATTAAATGGCACTAAAAAGAAATTGATATGCAGGAAAGTACTCTCTGTAATTACAAAGTGTTCTGAACCTAATGCTCTGTTTTCATGCATCATTAGCTGAAAAAAATAAATAAACTGCATTACCACAAGCAGGTTAAATACTAGCTAATATAACAAAATCTGTATGTAATGTATTCACCTTATCCCACTCCGCCCACTTGTGTTTCTAAAAGCTCCTAAACAGTGTTTTCTTGTTGTGGCACTTCCGGTTAAATAGGGGTCCCATTCATTTCAATGGTGTATTTGAGAAAGGTTTTGTTGCTTAAATATGACATGAAATAGGTTAATTTGTGTAAAATGTTAAATGTTCATGTGCACCAACAAGTCAATAATGCATTGATTCCCTGAGGGGTTTTAAAACGGCTTTATAGTCCATATTGAACTTATTTGCTGTCAAGAGAGGCAGCCCCACGTAAAATAATACAGCTGGAATGATGTTGACAACTTTCGGAATAAGGTGAATAAATCTGCCTTCTTGGAAATGAAGTAAATAATCTGTCCAACAGTCATGATGAATAGAGAATACAACTATTCCAACCAAACTGGTGCAAGTAAAAAGTTAGCCAGGACACTAGCTCTGTGCATAATTAGTCTGTGAACCAGTAAGAAGTGTGCGTAATTTCATTTAGAATTGACTTCTTGCCCTCCATTACATCCCTGCGGAAAACTCTATCTCTGCAGAGTCGAGGGCCCCTCTCGCTTTAATAACAGCTAAACACATCAACACTAGCTTTTCTCCCAATGCCCTCCAAGCCGTTAGGAACAGAATACGAGATGGAAGTTTAATGAAAAGAGCTTTAATAGAAGAGCAAGGCAAAGGTGGCTCAGAGGCCTGCTGCTGTTTAATTCAATGGGATGCTCCCGGTGCCTGAAGACTGGCCCATTTTAATTGCGTGGCTCTCTCATTTATAAAAGGGGAAGTATGCGGCGATACAGCTTTAATGAATCTAAAAGCAAAGGCAGGCTATTCAGTATCTTTCTCTCACAAGCGGAGCAGGCTAATGTGATTGTGCTGCTTAGGCCCACATGTTTTGGCAGCGTGTTTTCCCAGTGACATGCAGACACAAGCCTAAATGTGCTTTTGGAGACAAGAAAAGGGGCGCACTGCCACTGTGTCAATGTGCATTTCACACAGAGAATAATGTGAGCTCTTTTTATACCTGGGCATGTATACACGAGAGATACAGCCATAGCAAGCCAGAGTGACAATTTAGTTGGCACAGTATCTCGCTTTAAGTATTCCCAAGGATGAGCATAAATCATATGGGTAATTTTCTGATAGGACGGGTGAGCTGTATCACGTTCTTGTGCAAGTTTATTCATCCATTCATCTTTCTATTCTCAGTTAGACTGAGTGGCAGCTGGAACTAAACCAACAACTATGAGCCTTAAGTGGGGAAATGGACATGTGGCAAGCACAATAATAAATATATAGACCAACTGTTGATGGGAAATTGAATATTTCCAACATATGCATAGGAAGGCATATCCAGTTCTTGCAAGCCACACTGCCACAATTCCTAATTGTACAATATACCAGAAAAAACAAAGAAAGCAATGATGTACAAGTACATTCAATTTAAGAGACAAGACTGGCTTTTAAATGAATGTCTTTGTTATAAAATATTTATGTAGAATGTCTATAAAAGTCCCTTTGAAAGGAAGTGATGTGATGTGGGAGGAAAACCTCTTTGGTGCATTTTTACCCGTCTTTCCAGAAGTGATCGATAATCTCATCATGACCATAGTTGTTAATCAATAACTCCATCATAGCCTCGCTCAATATCTTTTGATATAATCAAAGCTGCAGCTATCAATCTCACAGGAGCTCATGTTAACAGTGAGAGACATTTGGTAAAAGCAGCAATACCCTTGAACCAGACTTTGACAAATGCACTGGCTATCACTAAGTCTGATCAGAGAGTTAGTTTACCTTGGCCATCTGTGCTTGGACTCCACTGGCTTTGAGTGAGGCCACCGCCTTCTGCGCCGCTGCGGGGCTGTCGAAGTCCACAAAGCCATAACCTGCACACAAGAGGAGGAGAGGAGTGAGTGGAACGTGGCAAATAAGCACACAAGACAAATGACATAGCAACTGCACACATGTTACAGGGCCAAACCACATATAGTTCATGTCAAAAAGCAACATCTAATAAATCAAAGAAGGTGTCATAATGAAGTCAAGTCATCATTAATTTAATGACAGATCTCACAGATGGGTGTCAAATGAAACCTGGAGGATGTGACAGCTTTCACATGAAGTATTAAGTTTTGACTGAGTACTGGCACTAAAAAGTGTAAATTAGCGAAAATGGATTCTGTCAAAGTTTGAGACAGACTCAAATGAATATGAACCTTAATACTTTGCATGATGTGATTATATATGGCATAAATGTTCCATTATGCCGTATTGTCTTGGTAGGGGGGAATATGACTTACTTTATTGTGCTTTAAAACAGTCTATCCAGGGTAATATTAATTTGCACACAGACCTTCAACCATATTTTCACTGTAGTGCTGTTGCTGTTTATGGGTCAGAAATGTTGCAAGTTCATGGCTTCTCTACACAATTCAGCAGATACGTTAACTAGTTACGGATAACAAACAAACCAACAAAACAAAAATTCAACTAACCTCAGAGTCAGTGCCCCCAGGGTCAGTGACTGTGAATTCCTTAAAATCAAATTAAATTGTTGGATCTTTTTACAGGATATAAGCAATAAACAGTATCTAAGCTCTGAATCTAAAACTACTATTGCAAACCAGACCGTACCATCTTGTCAATGCCCTATCTCGTCTGCTTGGAAGCTGAGCAGAGTTGGGTCTGGTTTGTATGGGACTGCTGCAAGACTGCTGAGAATACCATGAGCTACAGTAGGGCAGCGGTGGGTCTGGTGGAAACAGTTGTTGTTTCCTTAGGCAAAACACGTCACTGACATTGTCTAGTATAAATGCGATGTGTTACTTGGGATCCAGAATACACACTACTTCAATGCTTTATGAAGATATAAGTGTGGTCACTGGTTAATCTCCCTATTTTAAATGTGTTTGTGTATAGATGGGCCAATGGTACTGATTAGCTGCCTTATTTCTGTTAGTCTACCCCAGGGCTGCTGTGGCTACATTAGGAATGAATGAATAATGCACAAAATTGTAAATCGACTGAGCGGGAAAAGTGCTATATAAAACTAATGCATTTATAATCTACAAGGTTATATCCAGCTGTGACCCATAGTGAGATCAGTCGCTTCTTTTGGTTCGTGTTGCATTCTTTAATACAATTATCTCCATGTTTTCTTAATGAAATCTGCATGTTTACGCACAATATGGCAAGCACAGTTTCAAAGCCCCCCTCGTCTCATTGCCTCTCGGTACTCCTGCCCTACATTAAACGTAGTGCAGTGTGTGATCTAATAGTGAAAGAATGCCCATGTTTAAAAGTATATTGTAGCTTCCTATTCTCTGACACTATATTCCACTGGCACTAGTGAGGTCATTTTATTCCCATACCACTCTAAATCTGTCAGCATATAATGGTGCTCCTATAGCTATGGTCAATACTATATGCCTCTCCAGCAAGAGACAACAAGAAAAATCCTCCCACTAATGCCACGATTAAAATGATTCAGCGTCTTGTTCAAAGAAATAAAGCGGAGAGGGGAATGGGCCTTCGTCAGTCTCTGTTCTTTATAGGAGCCATGGCGTGAGAGTATGGGCAGTATTTGTCAAATTGTTGATGAAATGGGGATGTGCTCTACGCCCAACAGGAAACGCAGAAGGACAAAAAGTCAGAACACACTAAAATCAATCTTCACTTGCAGTAACTCTCTCAAATGTGTCCTGGCAGCAAGAAACTAAAGTTGCATTTTGTGTAGAAGTTTTAAATGACTTTAGTACATGCAATGAAACAGCATCTGTTATGAGAAGGGTATATGCTAACACAGTCAAATAATCCATATTTCCAAAGCTGTGGTACTAAGAACCCTATAAGTAACAGTGAAACTACACAGACTTGATTCAGGACATCTGTTCTTGTCAACTTCTCCCGAGATGGAAGCCATGTTTTTTCTGATAAGCACATGAGTTTTTTATTGTTCAAAGGGAACAAGCTGCGTTCAAAGACAGATCTGCTCCACACACACAAATATTTATACTTCTGCTAATGACAGACTCATTTAGCCTGACACTTTTTAGACTACAACATACAACATGCACATATTTGTACAAGAAACACTCATGAATATAGTCAGCCAAGAATAAATATTTAGTATATGGCACTGTAATTGTATTCAATATTGACGCTAATTAAGTATAAAAAGTACTCACATGGCAGAACTTTTGCTTATTTACGAGAACCCCAAAATTGGCTATTATTTTTACTGCATGTGTAAAATATAGAAAATAATTCCAGACAATTTGTGCACTTTCCTTCCACTCAACACAAGCGCGAGAAGTATTCAAAACACACTGAATGTTGTAACATTGTTGCAACACTTTATAATAACTACATGTAATTAGAATTAATAAAGCATGGACAAAGACTTAATTCATAATAAACAAATGTATAAAGTTTATAAAGAATGATTCAGGCTTAGTAAGTACTTAAACAATACTGTATCACTAACTACTAACCCTACCATTTTAAGTAAGTGGTTAGTAAGCCTGAATCATTCTTAACTATTTGTTCATTAATGTGTGGTTAATATAAAGTGTAACCAAATACTGTATATTGTTCAGATACGGTTTTATGCCTGCAGATGTCTTTAATTTAAAACATAAGATTAACTACCTCTACAGTACATTATAGTAACTACCAACCATATATGTTGAACACAAAACACCACCTGTGATCATAAAGTATACAGACTTAATGGTTGCAATGCAAAGACATACAGTATTGACTAGAACTGCTGAGTCATCAGGAAGATAAATTTGAGAAAAAGCCTGTTATTCCTCAGAGAAGGCATAGGTCAAGTATGAGTGAAAATCCGCTCCTCTCGGGCTGCAGTGGTTTGAAGGACACTTGCGCTGATGGACAGTTTCCTCCATCACTCCTCCCACACTGACCAACCTATTATTTACACATTTACATTTAGAGCTGCCCTCTTGAGTCGGATGCAAATGACGCTGGTCTGAATAATAAGGATATTTTCAGGAAACGGCGAGCTGAGATTAGACTCATCTGTGGCCTTTCCTTCCCATCTGCGCCTCATCCACACGCTCACATCAAATCCATCTTGCTCAGTCAGCCCTGTCAGACGCATCAGTTATGAATATCAAATGATAACAAAGCACACACAGATCTTCATACACTGAAATGTGTGCGCACCAAGCAGATTTACACACCCAGATAAACACGCACACTTCTGTAGCACCATCTAATCTACAGGGCTGCAGAGTCCTGGCCACAGGCTTGAGACCGGGCTCTTAGTGCAGAGTCTGGACAGAGGAGGAAGAGGAGGGCAGGGGGAAGAACAGGAGACATGCAGACTGCGTAGAGGGAGGGAGCTTGTCTTTGGGAAATGGAAATCCTTTACAATCTAAAGTGGTTTCCTCTCCCTTCCTCCCTCCTCTGTGTCCTCTGTGGCCTCTGCCTCCCCCTGTGCTCCCACGCCGCTAACTAGAGAGCTGTCAGAGTATTTAGCATTGAGCTCGCTACAAAGCTCAGGACTTACACAGAAATACAGAACAGTGTGACTGCCTCTGCTAATAAAGTCACCAGTGACAAACAGGAATGTAAAAAAATGACATAATATTTCTACAATCGCTCAGATAAAACGTAATCAATACAGTTGTGGTATTTTTTAAAACCTACACTGTTTTTTAATCAACCTGACTGCCAAAGTGATTTTAAATTTTATTTTATGCATGCCTTTTATTTTATCATTGTTTATATTTAATTAACTGTTATTATTCTTTGTTTTATGTTGCACAATATTGCCAAAGCACATTCCTATTTTGTTTACTGACAATGGCAAAAAAACAACAACAATGTGATTTGGATTTCTGAAGTGTCAAACACATAACTAAATTTTGCTATTAGCCAATTAGATATTAAAAAGTGTAAAAGTACTTTGGCATATCTGTTATATAACCTAAAAGATCTTAATAATAGAAATCTTATTATCATTTGACACCATTGAAACTGTTGGAGGTGTATCCAGCAGGCTGTGAAGACTTATTTTAGTATCGTTGCCTTTGTTTGTGAACTTTTCCTGAACAGAGGTGGCTGTCTGCTGCTAAATCATCAATTTCAAAGACTCCGCTTCTTCCTCTTCTGTCAACTCCAGATTATTTTTACTATGGCCCCACCTCCCGGAGCCTCCTCACATCCATCCCTTCCTCTCCAGCAGAACTATGTGCCAATTTGTACTCTCTTAGTCACGCTAGGCACTTATCTTGTCCCTACTGAATGCCTCCGCAATCAAACCAACACTTATCCGGTTGTAAGGCATCCTAATGGCCGGCCGATAATGAAACTGCTCATTGTGAGTTAACAACTGGCTGATGTAGAGATGTATGCTAGCGACATCACAACAGAAATATAATGCTGATGAAGGCCACATGCTGCAGAAACTCCGGTGCAGCGGCAGCGTTTCTCTAGATTAAATAATGAGTCTACTTTTGTTGTGGATGTATGGCTTTTGCATTCAAGAACAGCCAGTGTGATGTTTAGTATTCATAAAAGCTCGGAAGTCTGGCACACAGCCCTGGTATCAGATCTATAGCACTGGCACCAATCGTACAATACACCTACCAGCTACTTTAACAAACATGAATACCCTTGTCGTCAGCCTGGACTCTGAATACAGATGGGAACAAAAATGCTGCATTTCTTTTACATTAAAAAGTGGATACAAAGGAGTAGTAAGCTGTGACTGAGAGGTTGTCCTATTAATTAACTGTTTGCAACACAGATTAGACTTCTATTCTGTAGTGATAATTATAATATGTTTTTTTTTTTTTTTTTTTTTGCTGCTCTCACAGAGCTGTCAGGGAAAGCATAAAACTAAAGCTAGGCACTTGAATCAAACTGAAACAACTGAACAGAGCACTTTCCCAAGACCACAGGGCAAAATTAGTAAATTCAAAATGAGATCTTTTCAATTTAACTGTACAAGGTTAACCTTAAGTCTAAAATTTGCAAATGGAGCTGAGAATTGGGCAGCCCATTCATAAGAACACATTAGAAATAAAAGCTCATGTTTGAAGCATTGGTTAACAAATGAGTGTGGGTGGAGTTTAACATCCCTCTTGACAAATACAGCATTGCACATATCACTTAAGCTCTTGTTTTCAGTAAGTGCTCACATCCTCTATCAGGCGCTTCAAAGAAATATTTGATGGAAGGACATTACATTTTATTATGCTAAACTGCAGCTCACTTGAGTGTGACTCAGTGTCTCAGTTTTGCATAAAGTGAGTTATACTGCATGTCACTTTGATTACATGATGTTTGGAGCAGTTCAAATGAGTTTTTTACAATACGGACAGTGCTGGGAAATGTGTACAAGTTTGGTTAATTTGTTGCTTCTAATATTACTCAGATAGTAGTAGTCATAATGTAAAATGACATAAGTAATAATTGCATATTGCTATTATACACATAAAACCTTTGGCTGGGTAAATGTAATATACATTTACAAGGATAAATAGCACTACTTACTGAAATATTGTACCATTCTTATTACATCAGGCCTCTACTCTTGAGGGAACATATTCATTGTTCAACATTCTAGAATACCTTTTTTATGGCTTTGTTTTCTCAAGTTCTAAACTGTATGATCTGCTTAAGCCCATCTCATATCCTGATTACACACTATGGCCTGCCTCCAAACAGCGCTGTGCACCTTTGAGCTGGGCTTTGGCAGAGGAGCAGTAATCACGCAGCACACCAGCTCTCTGTGCCTCTCCAAAAGCAGACGACTACAATCACATTGATTAGTGCTTTGTTCGGACCACTCCAACAATCAAACCGACCTCATCACCGCACACTTGAGTGGGCCCAGAGTCTATTCCAAACACATTGTTAGTGCTGTATGGTGTTCTCCATTTTGATTTGGTCAGTGACAACAATGCCGGCGTCTTGATTTGAAAAGCTGTTTTACGCTGAGTGTCATTAGGCAGTGATGCTGATATCATTGTCGAAAATGGCTGGAACTAAATTAAGGGACTTGAGTGAATGACTTGAGAGGTTTTGAAGTCTCTTGTTTCACATAACTGCACATACTCAATAGCAAACACATGGTAAAGGCACACTGGACAATCAAATCTAACTCATTTGTTTTCATTTCACGTCAGTTGAAAAGAGCTCTATGCCATTGTGAACCACATTGTGGATAAATTACTGCAATTAGGCAATGCCAAAAAGAGGAAGTGATTCATAACAAGAAAACCACTCCCCATATCGAGCTAATTGGGCATCCATTAGACTGCCATGTTCAATCCACTCCACAATGATATCTTACAAACTCAAACTTTCTGGACCCTGAATCAAATCAAGAGTTTGTGAAGTGAGAAACTTGAACTGCTTCGAAAGTTTGTAGAAGTTCACTCACCTTTGCACTGATTTGTGTTCTTGTCGAGGATGGCCTTTGTTGATACAATCTTCCCATATCTGCAAAAATCAAGAAAGTGTGTTTATCACATTTGTATAAATAAAGTACATAGATTTGAATTCATTTATTTATGCAGAAAAAACAAACAAACAAAAAAACCCACTTTTATTTAAATATATTTTAAGTTTTTAAATCAAACCCAGGCAGGAGTAGACAGTGATTTTTAGATCCCGATTTGACCTAGTATCCCAAATGAACTGATCCTGTGGATGATTCACACACAAACCCCAATAAGCCTAGTAATAAGCCTGCATAAGAGGATTTGTACGATGTTTAATGGTAATGTTATGATAATTATATGTTAATAATATGTTTAACTCATGAGCACGTCTGAAATATATTTGTATAATGCCAGGCAAATCAAATCTGGAGAAAAAAAAAAAGACCTAATTCAACCCCATGGGACCAGCGGTGTATTTTTGTTCCCACACCTATATACAGAGTTAATTGCATCTGAGAATATGGCAAAAAATAACTACACCAATCACTTCACGCTAGGAGGCAAGACAAAAATAAGAACTAAGATGAGTTTAAGCCGGTAGACTTCCCCTCTAACACTAAAAGAGTTTCTTACAGTTTCCTATCAGCACCTCTATCCATCGTGTCCTTATCTGTCCCATATCAGATCCCACCCTCAGGCTTATGCCCACAGACACTGCTGTATCTCATAACCTGCAATTTAACCAATCATCTGTGAGCGAGCCGATCCACAGAGTCAGACAGCTCCCATATATCTCTCCATCTGCCTGCCATTCATTCCTCCCATAGCTCAGCGCGTTTCTTCTTAGTGACATCTCTGCTTCGGTCTTTGTCTTCCTTTATTCCGCTCCCAATCCCACTTCTATTCTGCCGCAGCGCTCTGTTCTCTCAAAGAAGAAGTTAATAATGTTTCTTATCAGCGTTGTCTTTGAGTCCACCCAGATAGAGGGGTTCTGAGGGGGACTGGGTGAGACAAGGTAGAGACGAGAAGAGAAGGGGATAGAAAGGAGGGAGAGAAAGTGACTAGATCATCACCTGGTGCCACAGATGAGACTTTTTAATTAATGTTTTAGCAGTGGCACAATGGCGGGGTTTAGAGCTGTGACGATCAGGTGGAGTGACAGGCTGACAGGCTGACTGACTTGCCATCGACCCCAGGTGCACAGTGGAAGTGGCTTGGTGAAAAACAGGAGACAGGAGTGATTGAGAAATCAGGCAACGATACAGTCAGCGACGTTTTTATAGAAAAGGGGACAAAAGGTTGCATGAACTGGGCTGAACTGTTATTCACATTTGCCTCATGTAAATGATAATGTTATTGGAGTGTTTAAAGGTGCACTATGTAACTTTTCTGGAAGACAGTTCACTACATGAAATGTTATTTCTGTGCCTTGAGTATGGCATTAAAGTTATCAATATGCATGCAGACAAGCAGGTAATACCACCAACCCAAGTGACACCGAAGCTCTAATAAAGACTTTTATTTTTGTAATCAGTGTGCCTTTGACATTTTATCCAAGCCATATTAGGATACTGTGATTTTAATGAACTACATTGTCATTACCATTTCTAAATTGTAATTAAAAAGGTTATAATGAAAAGCAATAATTATTGTAACAAAATCATAAATGGAAATTTGGAGCAATGAAAGAGAAGAGACATTTGTCAAAGCCGATTCTGTATGTAAAAGAATGTAAAAGATACATTACTGTCTGTCCACAGTGTTGGACCCTACCTTCTAGGTCAGGGGTATTGAGCTCTTTTTACTTTGCCACAAAACCCTAACTGAGAAATATAAACATACATAATCAAATTAACAAATAAATTAACACTTAACAAAGTTCACTGGAGCATACCGCCCACCAAAGCTAACCAGTTTTTTGATAAATAATGTCCATAACAAGGTTTTAACTTAAAACTAGAACTTTGGCCTGATTTTAAATAATTTAACAGTTTATAAAGTTTCATATACTTATACAATGAGTTTATGAGCAGTTATGAAAATAAAATTAGGTGACAATCAGCTTTGCCTGTTTCATATTAAAAAGTTAAAAAGAAAATGTATCCATCCCTTTAGCTAGAAGAGGCCAGTTCGGACGCATGAGGAATAGAGCAGAAGGGGGAGAGCTGTAAGTCAGGAGATAAAAGGCGGTGCAGGGGGAGGCAGCGCTGTGGAGTGAAGCGATGTAGAGATAGTAAAGAGGTGTTTAATAAAGAACAGATCATTTAGTTGTCACCATCAGACAGTGTGAGTGTCAGAGCGGCCATGATGACAGACACACATCAGGATCCACAGGGACACCAGGCTTCAGGAGTACAGAACAATCGTCCTTAAAAGGCTCCTATCTCGCACTAGACGACAGACGAGCGGCTTATGATCGGCAAATCACGGTGTTAGCAAACCAACAATCAAACAACTGTTCATTTTTAAGGCTTTGTTGATATTTTTAGCACGCTGGAAAAATTACACATTGTGACAAGGTGTAATAAGAGCTGGTGTTTTTAGCTGCTGGCAGGATTATAATCATAAAATACTTAATGTGCTCAATTTACAACTGCACTAAAAATCTGCCCACTAAATTTTAGGTAAACTGACACTTTAAGATTGTATATCATAAACATACAGTATGTAAACTAAAAAATCTAACGCAAGACTATAGTACAGCAAGGGGTAAAAATAGTGAAAATTATCAGCTTAATATTTTTCTTTCGGTATTACTTTCAATAATGTGAGATGTTTCAAAATTGTTTTGTCGATGATATATTACCCATCTTTATGCAACCAATACATTTCAACATTTTGTTCCAAATCCAACAATATTTTATATAAATGCATACTGTGAGTCTCACTGGTGGGCCCTGCTGTGAAGCCAACCTATAAGTGGAACCAACTTTCCACAGCCATAAATTCTCCACAGACAATGGTGCTCAGCACAGACAGTGGATGGAAACAACCAACTACAAAGTAATGTAACATGGTACAGTAAA
This sequence comes from Boleophthalmus pectinirostris, assembly GCF_026225935.1. Lineage (NCBI taxonomy): Eukaryota > Metazoa > Chordata > Actinopteri > Gobiiformes > Gobiidae > Boleophthalmus > Boleophthalmus pectinirostris. Next base: position 22,251,966 of record NW_026571447.1, on the reverse strand, counting down.
TCTGTCATGTACATGGTATAGTAAATCTGTCACTTAGCCTGAACAATAACTTTTCAACAAAAGGAAATACAAAGCATCTAACTCTTGTGTGGTTTAAATCATTGGCTTTAAATCATGGCAAATCAAATCTACATACAAAACATGTGCAATAACCATGCGGAATAGTGGTGGCAGTGGCTCAGTGGTTAAGAGTGGTCCCCAACCTGAAGGTCAGTGGATCAGTTCTCACATGGACCAAGTTCTGTCGTTCTATACTTGGGCAAGACACTTAACCCATTAGTCTAAATGATTGGTGGGTTGATGGCGCAAATGTACAGCCTCACTTCCATCATTCTGCCCCAGGGCAGCTGTGGTTACAGTTTACCATCACTGTGTATGAAATGAATGACTACAGTGTAGTGCTGTGAGAGGCTTTGACAAGCACATTACAAGTGTAAGGCGTTATTATTATTATTAAATAATTATTGGAAGCATAGGGCTGTTATTTTGAGAATATCTCAGACATAAGGCAATTGTGATAAGGTCAAACAACATATAAAACTTTATAGGGGTAAGGAAAGGTGAAAGAAAAGTGTCATTATAGATACGCTGTGTAGTAAATAAATCAGAGGGCATTGTGCGTGCCGCCACTATGGGCCAACCTGACTCATGC